>NW_028291909.1:0-44247 GCF_963383615.2 Lipophrys pholis | reverse complement strand
CCCAACCCCAACCCCAACCCCAACCCCAACCCCAACCCCAACCCCAACCCCAACCCCAACCCAACCCAACCCCAACCCCAACCCCAACCCCAACCCCAACCCAACCCCAACCCCAACCCCAACCCAACCCCAACCCCAACCCCAACCCCAACCCCAACCCCAACCCCAACCCCAACCCCAACCCCAACCCCAACCCCAACCCCAACCCCAACCCCAACCCCAACCCCAACCCCAACCCCAACCCCAACCCCAACCCCAACCCCAACCCCATAAAAACAGCACTGGTGCCACAGATACAAGATTAGTTAACCACAAAAGAATACTCACTGTTAAAAGTTTAATTGCTTTGTTAGAGATGGGAGGCAAACCATCATCACCTTCCCTGAACTGGGATAACCACGTAGCCTCTGTTTATGTCGTGCCTGGCTCCCTTCCAGATATTGACTATCATTTCAAATCCAGGTTTGCTATCCGCCATCATAACGTACTCATGATGTTGGCATACAAATCATGTCAGGAGTACTCATGTCTGCAGGAACATGCCATCTAGGTGGCGATTGAGGCAGCCACTCTAACCTTGAAACAAGAGAAGGAATGGCGGCAGAAATAGTACATGTGCTTTGCTGAGGAGGAGGTGTGGGATGTAATCAACCTACTGCTTGATGTTGTGAAGGAGTATCGAATCAGAAGGCTAAGCTTTGCATCAATACAGATTTAAGACTTGAGGATATCGGCAGAAAGTAGGAGACTGAAATTCTTTGACTGGATGATGGTCGACCCCCTCTCAGCGACAATCCAAGAGAACTTGAGCTACCCTACATTGGACAAATCGCTGAGCAGCTTATCGAACAGGGCACCTTCTCAACCAGCCTACTGTAAAAGGTTAGATCACTAGGCAGCCGATAAAAATACGGGGAGAGTTCAACGAT
Source organism: Lipophrys pholis (assembly GCF_963383615.2). Classification (NCBI taxonomy): domain Eukaryota; kingdom Metazoa; phylum Chordata; class Actinopteri; order Blenniiformes; family Blenniidae; genus Lipophrys; species Lipophrys pholis. Next base: position 43,318 of record NW_028291909.1, on the reverse strand, counting down.
CGATACGGAATGTGAAAGATGAAATGATGGGCATGTGTGTGTGTGTGCAGGTCAAGTTCAAAACCGAGGATGCTATATGCGCACTTGGACGGGCCTGTTCTCCATGTGGGATTGGAAGATGCCGCTGGGATTGTCACGTCTCGATTTGTTCATTGAAAAGGCGGGTTTTGATGTTTTTTTGGAAGAGGATTGCATGCCTATAGAACTGCTTGTGTCGTAGGTTTGGTTTAGCGTCCAGCCTGGTCGGATTGGCTCTAATTTAGGGCCTGTGCCTACTACTGTGCCTATCGAGCTGTGTTCTTTGCTAGTGCGGACTGCCTTCTCAGGGTAGTATGAGTTAGGTCCAACCATGGTAGGCGTAGAGTTCAGCAGTATCAGGGGGTCAAATCCTTTGATAGCTCTGCGTGAATAGAGACTGTACTATGGATTTTTGGGGTACTAGGGACGCTCCTTAGGATGGTACTGGGGCCCTGGAGTAGCCTTGTACCTGCGCATCTCATTAGGGAACCTAGATTCTAGGCCGATCCTGACTGCCGGCAAAGAAGGCTTCCGAGATTTATCGGCATCGTTGAGGTCGAACTGGTAAGGCTAGAGACATCGATATCCTTGCGGAAATAGTGCTCGTATTTGGCTCTGATGTCAAGGGTGTTGCGCTCTTGAGTGCCCAGCTTCCACTCTGGGTTTTTTTGGTAGTCGTACTTGTCGGTTACATTGTAATTGGGGCCTTGTGGAGTGTTTTTGCCGTAGCAGTCGATCTTGGCCATCTCTTTTGAGATGAAGCGCTTGGGCTCTGCATCTCGCTGGCCTGTACCGAATGAATATAATGGGCTGCTAGGAATAGTGGAATCAGGATTAGGCCCCATAGAGGAATACACCTGAGTGGAGGCAAACTTGATGAGGTCTTGGTAGGTATATACTTTCTGCTGGACAGGCTACTTCTCCTTTTCCATCTTCTACCAAAATATCTTATTTATTGCAATTTCTATTGGGGTTCTGCTCTTTAGTTGTTGATGAGTTATAGGGGGGTGACCAAGCAGCAAGACTCCAGGTTCAAGGCCAAACAGGCATCTGAGTCATACCCTTCTCTTTATGCCAGCAAGGTTGTCCTTCGCACTCTGTAAAGGGTTGGCTTTTAAGTCTGGGTTAAGAAATGGGCTGCAAAGAGGATGGTCGACTAGCTGGACAGGTAGGCCTGCTGGAACTACATCGATTCGGTTTGGGATGAGCTCCAGCCTGACTTCAGATAGCTATAAGACAACCTCTGCATCATCATTGGCAAGGAACAAGCTAGAGCACTCATAACAACATTCTTGGAGTTAGCCATGTAAGCTGGCTAGGCTGGAGATGGGCTGGGCTAGACTGTCAGAGTAACGGTGGAGCAATAAAAGAAAGAAAGCTAGGCGCGGTTGAAGCATAGAATGGCAATCAAGCACAACACTACTAATTCAAACCGGAGAGAACGCAGTCGGCACAAACCGTCACAATTATGATCAGTATATCCAATACAAATATATAATATGGAAGAGTAGTTCTGTCCTGACCACTTAAAGCTGATCATGGACATACTGTAGCGTTAGTAGCCTCCTGTCTAGTACGAGACAGCCTTCTAGACTTCATGGAAATCTCCTTATGGGACGCCCATCACTATCGCTGTGCACAATCTGAGCTGCAAGCCTTTCTGCTTTTATGATGCGAAAGAGGTGCCGAGACTGCTGACCTCAAAAAAATGTGATGCTTGCTCTACTCCCGTCTCACATGAGAATCTCTACTGTGACCGTGATCTGACAGGATACCTTTCAAGCCTAGATCAAGGCTAGATCACGACCAGCAGTGTTATCCATGTGACCATTTCAAAGGGCTAGAAAAAGATCACTCTTTCTGAAATGCTTTTCAACTTAAATGTGGAACTTGCAATGTAAGAGTTTAAAGAGCTGCCAGCTATCTTACGTCAGCTTGGAGAGGTTGAGGTTGAGGGAGGAGAGGTTGACAGGAGATTGGTCAGCTAATATTTCAAGATGTAAAAGCCTGATAACCCTGTTCTTGACAATGACAGGTTGAAGTGGTGCAAGATCAAAAGCAACAACCCCCTCAGTCTGACAGGCATCTACATTGAAAGTGATGACCAGCAATTCAAACAGACCTTCCATTTCTACTCCTAGCACAGGTTCAAGCTACACCTGGATGTCAACGCCTCAATGCTCTACCTGGGCAAAGGCCGTTTCTTCATCATGGATAGCAGCCAGCGCTTACTGCTTCATTTCAGCTTGTACCATGCTAAAGGACAGCGCCTTTTCCTACATGAAATCGATGGTGAAAGCTGGCCTTTCTACAGTTAGTGCTGTATAGTAAATAACGGAGGGCGTGTCTTTCTGATCGGAGGATGTCAAGACTAAGTGGCCAAGATGACTGACAAAGTGGCCAAGATGACTGTCTTCAGCATGACGGTGACAGAAGATAGTCTTTCCTCACCATAGATTATAAAGGTTGGTGGAGAGGAGGATATCCTGCCCTACCCTATTTCGCATGGCAAGGCGTGTTGCACAGCCGACCTTATCTGGATATTCGGCAAGCAGTACAGAGGGGATGGTGCGGCCATCATCTGCCCTCACAAAGACTTGTACAAAGCAGTTGTAGAACAAGAATGGGTGATCATATTGTAGTCTGATATTAAGTGCTACTACCCGTCAGTGCTGCCCATTACAGAGAGCAATCGAGTGGTGTTCTTTCCTGGGTATTCTGATATTAGCAAGATCAATCCGTTCAGTGGGAAGCCTGCTATCCTGCAGCTTAATGAGAACAAGGTGGTTTTCAGCTGCCTAGAGTCGAAGAGACAAGAGTTGGGAGAGTGTCACAGGTTGATGGAAGGAGTGAACTAGATCATTGTCTACCGATCCTAAGGCAACAACAAGCCTTAAATAGTCCGGCTACAGATCGACACCCTGAAAGGAACCTGCAGTCAAGTCCAACCCCCAACAAAATGATGACCTATGTTATAAGATTACAGCTGCACAACATAGCTGTGAATTAAAATGCAGCTGCCTAATTCAAAGCACTATAAGCATAAGCTAGCCAAGCACTTCAGGCTCGAAAGGATCTCTCGTGCCTGCTATAATGTTATTGATCTGAGGGGCAATTCTGCTCGAGTCACCATCCTCCACAGTCTAGCACAGGCACGTTGCTCATGCCTTTCTTCTAGGATGGATCTCTGCTAGCATATTGCCTTTCTATCCCTGGTTCAAGACATGTCCTTCTCCAATCGGTTCAAACTCAACCCATTGCTCACCAGACTTGATCAAATCATCAATTAAGAGGTTTGTCCCATCTGCTACAACTCTGTCTAGCCTGACGACTCTTTCTCTTGCTTGAATTGTGGAAAGGCCTTCCATTAGAACTGCACTTAGCAATGGGCGAGGAAGTCCCAGCCGGATAGGCTCAGCTGTCCAGCATGCAGGTTCGACTGGGAGTACATAAAAATCTAGTTTCATTAGGAGCTGCATGAACGCAAGGTGTGTGATTGCTGCTCGAGTAAGATCCGTGGCAGGATATTCAGATGCTTGTGCTGCAAACGATACGAACTGTGTCAGAAATGCTTTGGGTTGTGGATGCACATGGATCACAACTGCTTTGTCATGAAGTATAAACCAGCTGATGAATGGCAACCTGCCCCTGCTCACCGTTTCATCACCAAAGGAGAAGTCAACCTCTTCCACCTGCTGCAAGAACGATTCAATGAGAAGCACTTCTCCGGCCACAGGAAATGTAGCAACTGCAAGGAGAGACAAAACGGCATCAGACTCAGCTGCGGACACTGGGTATGCAGCACCTGCTTTGCCTACAGCCTGGCCAGCAAAAGCAACATCTGTCCACGAGACAGTTCCAACTGCATTCCAGGCCTGACCAGACTACTGCAATAGGAGTAAGGTGCAGTAGTTGGGATGCTGACTCACTTCAACAAGGACAAGCTGATGATCATTCAGCAGCAGCAGATCAGTGACCGTACCCTGTGACTTGACTTGACGTGCTTGTGCTTGTGCTTATTTGTTATTAGTAGATGGCTGATTACAGACCACGCATCAGATACTTCCACTATTGTCGAGACCCACCTGCAAAGTGCAGCCTAAAGAAGCAGCATCTTGAGAGGTATCGGCAGATGCTAGGCATTTGTAACACAACGGTCACTGAGCGTAGGGATCATCTTACTAGTCTGCAGATCAAGAAGATCCAGCTTGACTCCTTGATGCAGCTGGCCGTGTTCAAAGAAAAAGGGGTTAGAACAGAACCCAATGAAGCCTAGTGCGAGAGGTTGATCAGGACCAGCCACATTGTCAAGAGAGGACTAGCCAGCTTTAACAAGACTAACCGAGAGGACATCCAGCTCACTGATGTACGAATCAACAGCAGTGCAGCACGCAGACCTATCTCTGGTGTCTACGTTGACCATATCTCCAAGGTGTGCATAGGCGAGGATATCAGCACGATAAAGCCGAAGGAGGTCGACTCGAAGAACGACACGGAGTTGAGTTTTTGGAGGGGTGGCAGTACTAAGAAGACAGTTATGGAGCAGAACATTGTTGAGGGGAAGGTGCATTCCTGGCATGTGAAGAATAACAAGCCAAAGTCAGCTGCTTTAAAGAAGTCAAAGCGACAGGACAGCAGCTTCCAAGGAGATGCCATTTCCCTTAATATCCAACAAGGAGAGCACCACAAGCAAGTAAAGATGATTAAGATTATCAAATGACTTTATTACTAACCATCTCATCACCACCATCAACATCCACAGCTATGAACGGTACGTGTACAGCAAGCTTCACTAGCACATCATTCTGCCTTCAACCCACTCATAACTAGCCACTACTCATCTTCCATACTCAATCAACTCCAACTCGTCCAGTCCAGCACCACAAGCCCAAAACTACATGGCTTGGCATGGCGTGTCTGTCAGGCCAATGGTTGACTGGATGATCGAGGTAATTTCATCTGATGGACTAGAAGGCTTAAGTATCTGATTCAGGAATAGCGTGCATGTTTGTAGATATACCTTTCATGCTAAGGACAATCCACTAGAAGATACTTCACAAGAAAGTGTCTAAGAAGGACATCTTCTATGTAGCAGCAGATAATGTCTGCCCTTTAGTACCAGACACTCTGTACCAGCATGTTGCACTGCTGCACAACTACTCTGACAAGTCCAAAAAGGACATGGCATTGTTTGGTAAGATGGTCTGCATTGATTATGGGCTGTGCAACTCGTATAGTTATGTGCAGGAGGAGTGAAAAGGTTGATGATCGCATAGATGATGCATAGAAGATGGAGTGTGCAGGAAGGTGCTATAGCTGGCCAAATAATTACCCAACCCTCTCCAACTTGAAAAGGTTCAATAGCTGTACACTAGCACCACCAACAATGTGTGAATTGCACATGGGACATTTGCAGTGTGTGTGTGTGTGTTCTGTTTAAATATTACATTAGTGATATCAAATGGATGAAGGTGATCGAGTCTATATCCAGGCTACTAAGTATGCCAACCGATAGGCTGTTGTCAAGTATCGAGGGCCTATTAATGCCAAGGATGGAGAGTGGCTAGGCTTGGAGTTTGATGCGCCTGAGGGCAATCATGATGGAATCACTGGTGGAAAAAGGTATTTTCAGGGCAGGGAGCATTGCTGCATCTTCTTGCAGGCAGCCAATGTCAGACCACTCAAAGTAGACACTGTCCTAGAAAGTGAGTCAAAGGGAGGGAAGCTAGGCAAGGATCTGAAGAAGACCAGCCGTGAAGGAAAGGACTTGAAAGAGGAGAAGAGCAAAGAGGCGAAAGAAGTGAAGGAGGACAAGAAGAGGATGAGCATCTCTCAGTCATACGCGCAGATTAGGAAAAAGGATAAGTAGGAAGACAAGGCCCCTAAGAAGGGATAGCGCAAGATGGAGGACAAGACTAGACGACTCACCAACATAAGGAAGAAGGAGGAAGAGCCTACCATCGACCATGAGGTGGTTGACAGACTGTAAGCAGTCATTGCTGATAAGACCCTCTAAATAGACGAGTTAAAGACAAAGATCGAGCGACTTGAAGAAGGGTAGGTCGAGTAACTGCGGTAGTAGACAAAACGACTGTAGAAGACTACAAAGGAGTCAAAGGCTGAACTAGAAAAGCTGAAGGCAGAAACCAACCTGGAAAGTTAAAAGGAAAAAACGTAGTTGAAGAAGCAGCTGGACTTGCAGAAAAGCATCAGGGAGGCAGCTGAAAGGGATAAGAAGAAGGCAGAGGAAAAGGTTGTTGCTCTGGAAGAGCATATCCAGTAGCTAGAGGACACTGAGGATCATGCCATGAATGACGAACTGGTCATTCGCAATTAGTAGCTCCAGGTCATTCTCGACTAGCAGAACATTTAGCTGGACAGGCTTCGTTAAAAACTGAACACTTTCGAATCAAGCCGAGAAGAGGAGCAGCATCGGCTTGGCTAGATTATCGAAGGGGGCAACACTCAAGATCTGGTAAAGGTGGTCAGCTAGTTGAAAGGCAGCCTTGAAGTGGCACGGTAATAAGCTGACCGACTAAGACAACTCAACGAAATGTATGAGAACGAGGTGGTGGATAGCCGACTAAAAGAGGAGTAGTTGACCAGACTCAGGAAATAGGCGTCTGTCAAGGACTAGCATCTATAAGAGATGGCTGACAAGGTGGATGAAGCAGCACAGTCGATTGAGCTGGTCGAGGAAATGTCAGAACGCATCTTCAAGAAGGATGACGAGATCAACAAGCTCAAGCAAGAACTGACCAACCAACTCAAAGAAAAGCAAGAGCTGGATTAACTGCTGATCGAGTGTGAAGGGATCATCGAGAACAATGACAAGACCCTACAGTTGAAGCAGGATGATATCGAGTCTGAGAGGGTCAAGAGTCAGTAGCTAAGAGATCAGCTGGCCATTGCGTCCTAGCAGAACAGCAAGTATAAAGAAAGAGTGGCTGTTCTGTACAAACAGGTTAACGAACATGCAGAAAGCTAGTCAAGGTCTGATCTCTTGGATGACTCGGAGGGTAAGCAGGTCAAAACTGGGTTCATGACCTATGAGATGTCAAAGGAGATGGCCAGTCTGAAAGAGCAGGCGATCCTTTCTCGTACCCATCACTGTCTCATGGAAGAGAGGCTACGGACATTGGCACTCAACCTGTTCAGCTGCGTCCCCAATGATATCTTGTAGATCTGCAAAGAGGATCAGTTGGTCATGGTGGCCTAACTACGTGCAGCATGCAGAGTGGCACAAACCACCTACTAAGAAATTATCAAGGCCATTGTGTTTGACCCCCTGTTCGGGCAGGAGGCCAACTAGGCCTTTGGAAGCAGCTTGTTGACCATCGCATAACAGGCCAGCCTGTTCCTGCAGAATGGAGGACGCATCCTCAACGCTATCAAACAAGCTGATGATGACAGTCTGCTGCAGAACGTGATGGAGGATCATGAGCTTAGGAGCAGTGTGGGACAGTTGATGGTGCAGGGATAGACCTTTCTCAAAGCCTTTGCTAGCAGTAGCCTGCCAGGAGAAGTCAACTTTCCAGCCTTCAAGCTGGCAGCTGAGATGAGTGGACGGTACAAAGAGGTGGATCTGCGGTCTGATTTATCGATAACCCAGCAGATGTTACAGAGTGTGTTTTCATATGGCTACAAGCTAGCAGACCTGCTGTTTGTGTACAGACAGGCAGCCGGGACAGCTGAGCTGGATCCCACCCTTGCCAAGATGGTGAATGGACTATTGGCCTATTCTCGAGAGATGGTGACTGACAGCAATGTCAGGATGGTACAGGAGATGAGGTAGTGTGTGTAGGGGTTTGAACTTCTAGAAGAACTGCATCCCATGATCGAATAGAGGCATGGCATGTCCCTTGATAGCCTGTACACTCATACTGAAGAGGTAGTCACTCTCTTCTGTGCCACCATCACTGACATACTCAAGTATCTGGCTGTATTGCATTAAGACCTCACCTACAACCAGCAAGTGTTCAGCAGTGAGGATGACCGGCTGAGGGTCAAGTTGACTGGCAGCTACTGGAGTGACATCTTTGAAAGGTGCAGGGACAAGCTGTCTCAAACTCAGAGGTTGGAGGCTGAACTAGCTGACAAGAAGAAGGTGCTGAAGGTGAGGGAGGATGAGCTGGTGATGATGAAGATGAAGGGCTGTCAGATGGATAGCATGAAAATCAGCCTTGAAGAACGCATTGTGGACATGCGGCTCAAGCTTGACCGGGTCTATCTGCTGTAGGCTGAAATAGAGGAAAAGGACAATTAAAACAACAAGCTGCATATGCACTGCGAAGGACTCAAGAAGGAACTCTAAGACAGCATCCACAAAGTAAAGGAACTCTCTGAAAAGTCATTTGTAGCACATGAGCTGGCTATCGAAAGCAAGCTGTCAGTCACACCAGCTTTGAGTCACTAGCCGCCCTCCTAACCAGTGCATGAGAAGGTTCCTGATCTGACTATTAAAGTATTGGTGAAAGAACTGAACCAAGCCAGGGTTCAGTCCAGACAGCATCAAATCCAGGAGTTACTCCATTCCAGCTTTCTGGCCTACAAGCCACCTACAAGCAGTCGTTTTCAAGACATGAAGTAAAGCCTGCGAGTGATGCGTGAAATGCTCAAGCTAGGTAAGGCTGACAGGGATGAGCTTGCTGAGTTGAAGCCACAAGACAGGTAGAGAAGGAGGCTGTAGCTACTGGGCTGCTCACTAGGAGTGTTCAACAGGAGAGTGAGTTGCAAGCGTGAAGGAGTGAAGGTGGGCGAGGTGAAGATGATCGCATGATGAATGACATGACATGATTATAATGATGAGATGATGATAGATAGATATGTGATATGTGATATGATGATATACTTGATATTAAATGGAAGACAATTGGGTCAAGCTTGGACAGGACAACTACAAGCTGTACTGCATGTTCAAGATGGAGAGGGAGTTCCGCGCCTTGGACCTTTAGAATATGCTGATTGCCATGGCCCCTCTTGGTGGACCACTTGCCATCACCTCTGATAAGTCCAAAGCCCTGCTCTACAAGACATCCGATCTCACCCTTAAAAACGTGCTGTTCTATGACAACCAGGGCAAAGTCTTTCACAAGCACGGGATCGAGGATATAAAGGAACGCATCGTCCTCCTCGACTGGCTGAGAGATGAGATTCTGATCCTCCTCTTGGAGTCAGGCCGGTACATCCTCATTGAGCCGGTTGCTGGCCAGCTTGTGCAGAAGCACCAGCTGTCACTTGCCGGACAGGGAATCAGTCAGGCCCGAGCAGTCGACAATGGCTTTGTGTATCTGCTCGGAAAGACCTTCTACATAGTCGAAAATGCACGGGATCCCATGCCGATCGAGCACCGGCCTGTCTAGTACATCAAGGAGAATGGGTGGATGGCAATTTCTTCAAAGTCCACGCCCTCGGGCAGGATCGAAATCCAGGCAGTTCATCAAGAGGCTGGCGTAGTAGCGATTGTCACAGGTGAGAACAAAAAAGTGTACTACAACAAGCAGATCCAGCAGCATGAGATAGAAGGCAAGCTGCCTAACCTGCCAATGCTCCAGTTGATAGCCCAGTCAAGTCGGCGCAAGCTAATGGCCTACTTCAGCTGCAACCCTAAGGTGAACGAGCGGATCAACCCCAAGACAAGATAGAAGTAGAGTCTGATAGAAGCCTACTAGCACAAGATATACGTGATGTCGTCTGACTACCAGGCCACCCTCTTCAACGAAATCAAGATCGAAGTGTCTTCTGAGAAGCGCATCCCTCAGAAGATGCACTGGATTGGTGATGAGGCACTGCTGCTGTACTACCAGAAGGGCAAGGTGGAGCTGCTGTCCTTGAAGAACGATCGTTAAAGTTTGATCTAACTGAGGATCAGCAAGTACGTGATGTTCAAGGAGGATGGTGAAGGGTTGCGCATTCTCACTGACTCACAGAACCAACTGCTGCTGAAGATACCTGACTCTTACCAGAGGATCTTCAAGCTATTATCTTCTGAGGCTGGGGCACAGCTGTACCATGCCTTCGACTCGTTCGAGAAGAAGGAGCCTATGCAGGATGATGAAATCAGAAGCCAGAAAGAACGACTTTCTCATGGGGTGCGAGATTGCCTAGAGGCTGCACAGTTCGAGCTGAACTCTGATGAGGCCATCAAGCTCATGCGGACAGCTGTCTACGGTAAATCCTTTCTTGGGTTCCAGCATATCGACAACTCCCAGTTCCAGTAGCAATGCAAAAACATGCGGATTGTACAGATGCTGCGGACAGTCCCTCCAAGACGGGTGCTGACTTATGGGCAGTACCTAGCTCTGAACGAGGATGGGCTGCTGAGACTGCTGCTGACCTACCAGCACCACTACCTAGCCTATGAGACCCACCGCTACCTGAAGAAAGGTGACCGTTTTTTGTTGAAGGTGTTTTCTCACTGGGCGGGGTGCAAGGTCTGGGCTGAGCAGAGCATTGAAGAAATATGTGGAGAGGTCTACCATAAGGTACGGGAGCAGAAGGGATTCTCGTATACAGAGGTAGCACAGAAGGCCATTGAGGCTGGGAAGAGTGAGCTGGCTCTTCGGCTGCTTGAGTATGAACCCTCCGTGGCTAAGAAAGTGCCTCTACTGCTCTGGATCAGTGAAAGAGCCTAGCACGATTCAGGTCGTTTCCTACTAAAGGCAGTGGACTAGGCCCAACGTTCTCAAGACCACGGCCTCATAATTTCAGTGGTGCAAAAGTTCAGGAGACATGTCAGCTAGGATGTGCTGTTCGAGGTGTTCAGCAGGAGTGAGATGCTGCGTGTGTGTCTGTCCAATTACTTGAAGGTGATGGATGTGCCGGCTATGGTGAGGTTCTATGCTGCTACTCGTGGTGAGGAGGACCAGGCGATGCTGATGCTGAAGTCATCTTTGAGGATGAAGGGCAAGGAGCAGATAAACCAGCTAGGCAGTGTACTGGATCTAGTGAAGCGAGGTGGCAGCTGGAAGAAGTAAGCCCTGCAGTGTGAGATAAAGAACCTGTAGGACTTCGAACTGATGCAGCAAGACTCTCGTAATCGCAACCTCAACTTACAGCCATTCACGATCAACCAGATGAACATCAGGCTTTACAAGGAGGCCAAGGAGGCAGCCTAGAAATACTCCAGAGAGTTTAAGATCAGTGAGTAGCGTAGACCCAATGTCAGGCTGGCTGCCCTTATGGACAGCAGCAAGTGGGAGGACATGGAGCAACAGGTGGAAAAGAATGTCAAGAAGATGAAGTATCAGGCTATCATCCTAGCCGACCAACTTAAACGCATCCGCCAAACTCATCGTGCTGAAAAGATGATGGCCTATATCTCTGCACGTGATGAGGATGTCTACCTCATCTTGCACAGGATCGACTGGGTGAAGAAGTCTATCGAGCTGGCAGTCGAGAACAAAAACCGGGGCATTGTTGAGATGCTGGTGCCAACCATCAACGACCCTGAGCTGAGGGCGTGGGGTGAGGTCAAACTTTAAGAGGTCCGAAAACGCAAATGAATCAGACTTTTCATGCGAATTTGGCTGAGGGCTTTCCTGTCTTCACTCCTTCGTATTGCTCCTTGAGGTCTGTCAGCTCATCCTGCACTTGAAGCAGCTGCTGCTTCATCCGCTTAGCCTTGTCCCTTTCCTGCGTTTAAAGGGCCCAGTAGTAATGATGCTGGTGAATGACTTACAGCCAGATCACGCCATTTCTGCCTGAGTGCTTCATGGCTGGTTTAAATTTAGCTAGCTGCCTTCTTGGCCAGCAGCCAGCCCCTAAGACAGATCAGGCAGTAGACAGCCAAGAAGAAAGCAGTGGCAGCAAGCAGTCCGTATCGCAGCATACCAAACAATATTATATCAAAGTCAAAATCAATCTCAAATCAGATGAGGATCTTGTGTCTTACTGCCTCTGACTTTGATTTCTTGCGGAGTTAGAAACTGCTTATTCGCAGTTTTGCCCGATGTAGGGGTGTCTCTTCAACCACTCGCAGCTTGTCTGGCAGTAGACGGGAGGTCTGTTGGTTCGTACTGCGCTGATGCTGGGAGCTGTCCTTGGTCTGGGACAACATGCGATCCTTTTCATGCTCGTACTCCTGAAAGGGTGTCTTGAGAGGAGTACGACTCCTCCTCAACATGCGATGTTCAAAGCTGGTTTCGCCCAGGTGCGTGATAGTGAGTGTTCTCAGTCTTTCATAGCGTTCTTTGAGGTCCCTGTTTTCTGAGCTGAGAGTGTTGTAGTTTTAGAGCAGTTGCACATTTTAATGGTATGACTTTTTCTGCTAATCCATGTCACGGATGCTCTTGACCTTGCCCTCATTCTCAATGAACTCCATCATGGCCCTTGCCTTGCTCAGTTGCTTGCTGGCTGCCTCCAGCTAATTCTCTCCCTACAGGTTGTAATGCTGGGGGTCATTCTGCCTACCAAAGTACTTGTCGTTGATAACAAGCAAGGTTGATCTCCAGCTATCAGGCGAGGCCAACAGCACCTGCTGGATTTAATACTGCAGTGTCTTTATTTTGTAGGAGAGAGTATGTCTGGAAGTGGTAATGTACTTGAGCCTGGACAAGTAACTTTCTTTTGTGATGGATTGGCTTGAGAGCTGGTTGTGCAATTCCTTCTGTCTTGTTACCACCTTCGATAGTTTGTAATGCGTTTTCTTCTTTTCAGTCTGGATTGAGCCAAGCTTGTCCCTCAGAACAGGTATTTACCCTTCCATGTGCTCCACCTGCTCAGTCTTCTTGGCCAGCACCATCTTCTCCTGCAGGGCATAGGATTTCGACTCGACCACCTGTCTCTCCTTGATTTGAATGGCTACCTCTTTCTGCTAGAGTTCAGCAGCAGTTTCACGATGTCTTCCCAACAGCTAATCCCTGTCACTGGCAAGTGCGTTGAGTTAAAGGTCAGTGTCACCAGTCAGCCCAGTGATAAGAGTGCGTCTCTGCTGCAGGTTGTCAATATCCTTGCGGAGAGTGATGATGCCCATCCTCAGTTCTTCACTATGCTTTTCCTGCCTTACAAGCTAGCGAGTGAGAGTGTTCAGCCTATCTTACTAGTATTGCTTGCTCTATTAATCGAGATCCTCTACTAGGCATTCAAGCACTTTCTCGTCTTTGTTGGACAGTTGTTCGAGAACTGCGATTTTGGACTAGATTGAGCGAAAGGAGTTGACCTTGCTATCATGCATTTGTTGGCAGAGATCCTTGCCGATCCTGGTGGCTTCCTTCCCCTGTCGCTTTATAACAGGTTTGATGTTGTCTCTAAATGCCTTGAGCCTGTCATACTCCTTGTAGATTACTCTCATCTACTTGATCAACTGCTCTTAAATCTCCTCTCCCATCTGCTCTAAATGCCCTTTCTTTAGTCTCACTTCTTCCTAGAGGGCAGCTCGTCTCGCAGCGAATCCTGCTGCTATTTCCTTGATCTAATCTTGCCTGGTGATTTTGAGCTGCTTGGTTAGCTCCAGAATCTTCTTTCGAGCTTTCTAGGTGGCTGCTTCCAGCTGCTTGTGGTCGTCTGCTGCTTCTGTCATCAAGTTGCGCTGCTTGAACTAAAGCTATTCAAGGATATTCGCTTTCTCTTCGTCAATCTCCTTTGAACCGAATCCCAGCCCAGTCAGTAAGAAGGTGGCTGGAAGAGGGGCATTCCTGACCAAGTCCTTTTCAGCAGGCATGACAACTTCACCTTCAATGACCTGTCCAATCCTGAACATGCCCACCTCCCCTTGCTAAGTGATAGTCACCATCGTCCTGTAGTCTATACTGATCTAGATCTTAATGATTTTAGTGTTGTGTGCCTGCAAGACAGTTCGTTCTTACCTCCATGGTGATTTCCGCAATGGCCAGAGATAGTTCAGCACCCTGCCACAACACGTCCCTACCAACATGCACCCCAACTCCGCACAGACCTTGACTGCAGACAGCTTGTAATCCTCAATCCTCATTTTGAACCCGATGGTATGACTGTCATCAGTAATCAGCAGCTCTCTTTCTCTTAGCACTGCACTGCCGAAATCATCCTGATCGGAAATCAGGCCAGGCAGCTCTGCAAGCTTTTGCTTTCCTTGGTAAATGTGGATGGTTTCTTGGGTGGTCCGCATCCACAGCTGATCATGCTAAAACTGTAGGGAGAGAAGGCCTGACACCTGCATGCTGTGCATCTGCACCATAGAGTGTGAGAAGAAAACGGTTATGGTCGAGATGTGACCCAGTGCGAAATAACGCCCACACCATGAAAAACTTACCAAGGTGGCTTTCCTCTTGGTCAGGCCATTCACCTTGACCATGCTGTGGTCAGTGATGAAGTACAAGTGCAGTTCTTATCGAGCTACAGCCAGCATGTGGCCGATCGGATGTACGGCAAATGAAGTTGTCCCTCCTTCAAGCTCGAGTTCTCGTGAAATGTAGTACCGATTAAACTTTTAGCTATACTCCCAGAAGGTAAGCCAGTTGGCAGAATCCCTTATGATTATGCTGTTGTGGGTCACTGTCAAGCTTACTTCTAAGGCACGTCCTCGTAAAGTCATCACACGTTCTGATAGGCAGTCCACCTAAAGCAGTTCACCAGGACCCCAAGCTTTGAGTCTGTTGAGGGCAAGATATTGACCATTTTTACCCTGTTTGGTCTGCTACAAGAACAACCTGCGCTATAAAAGTGTCAAAGCAGTGACATGGTGATGCCTTCCAGCAATCGTGTAAAAGTGTCTAAAGAAGGGTTCAATGGTGAGCTTAATGAATACCTAGATAGTGCCATCCTGACAAGCCACTATCAGTTCATTCTCTGAGAATTACATGCAGATGGGACTGATCCTCTTCTCCTGCTCATAGCTGAGTTAGCCGTTTATCAGGTACTCTTAATAGTCACAAATGGAGAGGAGGTCAAGTGGGGCAATGTGCTGCTCCATGCGGCACAGGGGAATCTGGTACAATACAATCCGGTCGTTGATTATGAGTAGCTGACCAGACTGCAAAAGAGTGTGTAAAAGGGTGGTTCCAGGGTTGAACTTGGCCTACAGAATGCAGTCACCTTTTTTGATGAAATCATCAAGGTCAAGCTCAGACAGAGACAGTATTCCTTCCGTGAGTTCTTTTATCAGCAGTGATATACTCCTAGACCCTATTAAGTAGCACTAGTCCTTTTTGAGGAAGTCGACCATCCTGCTCATCTTGCCCTTTTGGGTGGATATATTGATCAGTTCTGCCTCGTCAAGTGCCATTATGAGCAGATCGAATTCTTTGTCCCCCTCATTGCAGCACAGCATCATCCCGTACACCCCTCCTTTCATGTACACTACATCTTTTATTGGTCTCTTCAGTAAGTCTAGCTACTTGCGCTGGATATTCTTGCCCTCCACCACGTACAGTACTGGCACTTTCCCTGCCATCTGAGCAATCAGGATCTTGGGTTGCTGGCCTGGTGTTTTCTGCAGCAGTGTCACTGGACTATCTGAAAGGCCTATGAATAGGTATTCTGCCTGCAGGTCATTTTACTTGAAAGTTACTAGATAGGGACCAACTATGGCTGCGAATGAGTCTGCTGCTAGGAGGACAGCATGGCTGAGAACAGGGGCGAAGAGTGCCTTTGGTGCGAAATGGACAGTATTGAGGAGTGTTCCCTTATAGCTGCAAAAGTTGCGTTGATAGAGTGAATGGTCGTTTTACTCTTTCATTATAAATAAATAATCGTAATCGTGTCAAAACCTGTGCTCAGCCAGCGAGTTTATGTGCATCAGCAGTTCCTTCTTGAACTAGAGGGTTTCAGCCAGCCTCTTTATATCCTTTTCTCGCTTTTCCTATGTTAGTGATAGATGCCTGGCTGTCATAGGCTACATACTTGTCAAGCTCTAAATTGACTCGTAGGCTACTGACTGACTCATCTTGGATTTGTTCACTGCTGGTATAACCTTGATGTATCGATCACTTTCGGGTAGTCTGATGCGTTGCCTCATTTTGATGTAGTGGTCTAGTTTTTGGATAGGAGTGTATTGGTTAGGCTTGTAGACAGGGCATTTGATGGGAGTAGGTGGTAGTGGGTTGAGTGGAAGAGGAGGAAGGTTGTCACGCAAACGGTTGGTTTTTCTCCTTTTCTAGTTATAGTTGTGACTGGCTGCCACAAAATATTACATTTCCTTGAGATCTAGATGTAATAATGATGCATATGCTTGTATAATAAGTATCAATAACCAGTGACATCCATCAACGAACGCCTCAGCCCATGTTGAGGGTTACTCTTACGTAAGGTCTTCTCCATCACCTCCATCTATTCTTCGATTGTTGATAGCTTTAAGTCTTTCAGACTCTTGTAGATCTTCAGCTAGCGGTTTGACTGGGCTACAGGGTAGTCAATCCACACTTAAGAAGATGGGTTCTTGAGGAAATTGTTACGGACGCGTCTGGCTTCAGGGTCTGAGAGTCGACTGTGGTGTTTTATGATAGGCCTCTTTTTGAGTAGGGGAGTGCGATTGAGACGCAGTAATTATGGAGCTTGAAGGCTGGTGAGGTAGGTGAGAGGCATGCGTGACTTGTAGGGTGATTTGACAAGTAGTATTTTGGGCAGGCTGACAGGCATTCTTAAATTAATTAATTTGAGCTATGTTTTGACTGTAAATAATGTTTTCTTTTGCATATCCAATGCAGCCCATCATTTAGGTATTTAAATGGAAGGGAGGCAGATCTCTTGGGGGTCATCACTGAGCGAATTTGAAGCAGCTGCACCTTCTCCTTCTCCAGTTCATCACTATCATCCACTCCACGTACATGTCCAGCTACAGCAGCTCAAACAGCCTCCCCCCCTTTTTCACCTGCTCTTGCTCTTTCTACTCCTGCTCTTGCTCTTGCTTCCCTTAGCCCTCCCCTTATTACTACCCTTAGTCCTACTCCTAGTACTACTCTTAACCCTACTCTTAGTCCTACCACTATTTAAAATGCATCTAATTCTCTTAACTCTATACCTCGCTACTCCAGCTCTCCTCAGTGCTAGCGTGGCTGAACCCGTAGCGCAGGATGACCTGTTTGCTGCTGGGGAAGATAGCCTCCTCACAGGGTGGTTTGAAGGCCTCTACCTTCCTCCTCAGTATTCTTTTGGCCTCTTCTAAATCATTCCTGCTTTCATGCAGGTTGTCGTCTCTAGTCTTTTAGGATGTGGATAGTTAGTGCAGGAAGGAGCAAGTCTAACGGTTGCGGCATTTCTCTCCCTGCAGAAAGAATCGGCAGTATTTTGTCGTACCGAAAGATGCCCGTAGTGTCCGGCCTCGAAAAACTTGGTCACTGATGGCTGCGATGCACATCGAGGCCTAGATCTAGCTATCGAAAGTAACGTAAGCGGAGTAAGAGTTGCCCTTGTCTCCTTTGAAGGGTTGGCTCTTAATCATGAGTTTGGAGATGATTCCATACTGTCCTAGATAGGCTTTGGTACGGAGCAGCCCTGAACTGGCCAACTCTGGAGCAATGCCGATGATGTAGACCAGATTCTTTTGCACCACTCTGCAATCCTTGTAATCCTAGGGCATGGACTTCTTCATTTAATTATCAAAGCTTCTTCGATCATATCCGAATCCCCGCCTGCCTGAAGGACACACTTCGGGTCCTTGCCTTAGAGCCGAGGACGCATGTTGCACTGAGCTCTTTGGCTGGTGCTGCACTTGCCTAGCTTGAGCCAACTGGACAACGGGATTCTGAAATGTTGAAGCTGTTGATTATTATTGTTGAATGGCAAAGAAAGTGAAGAAGGGTGGTAAGGTCGGTGTCAAGCAGAGGATCACTCTTGGCTTGCCTGTAGGGGCTGTCCTCAACTGTGCTGACAACAGTGGTGCTAAAACTGTCTACACCATCTCCGTCTCCGGACTCAAGGGCAAACTCAGCAAGTTGCCCTCTGGTTCGCTGGGAGATATGATCATTGTATCCGTGAAGAAGGGGATTCAGAAGCTGAGGAAGAAAGTGCTGCAGGCGATCATCGTGAGGCAGAGGAAGGCCTGGCGTCGTCGAGAGGGCATTTTCATGTACTGCGAAGATAATGCGGCAGTGATTGCCAACCCAAAAGGAGAACTTAAGGGGAGTGCAATAACCGGGCCAGTGGCAAAAGAGTGCTCTGAACTCTGGCCCAAGGTCTCGAGCAAGGCAAGCTCAATCTTCTGAAGCCTTGGATAACATTTAATTGGTCGTTTATTAATGTAGTAAAATATATCAAATTAAGCCTATCATGCTGACTACCCCGTCCACTTGTTTTCTGCGACAGTGTGGACAGGTGGAGTCTTGTGCATTCCAGTCCTTTAGACAGCTCTGATGGAAGATCTGCTTGCAATCTGTCACATCCGCTTTGTAGCTATTGTCAAACCCTTGCAGACAAATTATGCAGTGCTCATCCGGACTGTTCTCCAAATACTGCAAGTTCACATTCCGTTAAAGTCGACAAACCTACTTAGGGACCTATGAAACTTGTTGCTAAATTTCCTACTGCTTCTTTTATGGACAGCAGCAACAACATCTGCTCTGCTTACAAAAGCATACTATAAAAGCAATGAGTGCGAAGGCTCCAAGCAGACTGCCCATTACAGGATAGTTGATTCTGGACGGAGGATCATAATTCATTTCCCCCCTTTAGGCAAGTGCAATTTTTTGCACTGTCACCAGCACGTCCTTGTCTTCAGGGAGGTTGAGTTCGAAGGGGTTGACCTTCTAGTCTCCATCAAAATCCTGCTTGATATCGTATGAATACGGACTAGCCATGAAGGGCTTCTGTCCTTAGTCGTATCTGACGAACATGCGGTATTTAGTGACATTGCCCTCGCTGTAGTAGAACTTCCCTTCCTAGTGGTTGGTGCTGTTGAAGAACATGGTATATAGTTGCGCATGGTTGGAGTTCTCCATTATCTTGATACTTTTTTGATTGGTTTAGTTGTCGATACTGTTATCGAAGCAAGTGCCTTCCTATTCGCACTTGCACTTGAAATCTGAGTCGCACTAGCAATTGCAGGTAGTGCTGAACAGTGCGTTTAAGTTTACCTTTACTCTTAGGTTGCTTGGTGTGGAGGTGATTGGACTAATGACCCTTATGTACAGTGTCCCGACATTATTGGTTGATAGTGTGATAGATTGGTACAGCTAGCCTATGAGGTGTTATGGGTCAGAGAGAATAGTCCTGAAGTCAGAATATTTGCTCACCTCAAGCTTGGGGAATTAGAACTACCCTATCTAGTTTATGGAACTATAGGAAAGGCTGACTCTTTGGGGGTTGGCTGTGGGTGGCACTTCAAGAGTGCTGTTGTATGAGGTGATCAGATAGGATTGCGAAAGCACACCTGGGAGGATGGCAAGTAGCATGCAATCTTATTAAGTATACACGATTATTGATATATGCTATCAATCACACTACGCAATGGGATGTGCCTTTGACCGTCAGTAGGTTAAAACACTGTACGCTTAGTGAGGTAAGGCAATAATGTGTGTCTGGACAACAACATCTAGTACTCAGGAATGCCTTCAGATGTTATTAATTAACCTCTAGTTCCTTTGGGACGTAGTATTTTTATGCATTGAGAGATGGCTGATGTTGATGTGATTATCCATTGTCAATTAATTGTCGAGTGATTGGTCTAGGGTCATAGAATATAAAGTCAGAAATGTCAAAGGCCATAGACCATAGGGAATGATTATGATGCTGTTATAAGAGGCTATCTTTCATAATGGGCTATCATAAGTATTTCATAAACAACATACCATTCCAATTAGAACAAGACCAATATTTCGGCATCCTTTTGCCACGAACAACAATATTATCTCATGGACGGTGACGACAGTGACCACCGCAAAAACATCAAAATCTAGCATCTCTCTCTCTAGCCAAACCACAAAACCACTCCTCCTAGCCAAAGCCACTGCAAGTTGCATGGCCTACCTGTCACCTCCCTCTGCTGCTGGCTGGAATGCCCCCTAGGCAGAGCCATCTGCTCCTAGGAAACCTGTCTGTTGCTGCATGAGCATGGGGGTGAAGTGTGCTATATGATGATAGGGTCGATCAAGAACAAAGTCAACTCTAGACACAGCCATACCATTGATGTGCAGAAGGACATCTTTGTCTAAGCTAAAAAGTTCATTGACTAGGTGAAGGCCAGGCTGAATATGGCGCTTGATGAGTAGCTGAGACTACTCATCCAGGAGATCCGTGATGCAGCTCAAATCTATCCAGTGGTGGACAAGCTGCTAAATAATGAGATAGGGGACTTTAAGACTGAGCAAGTGATGGCTCTGAAGCAGTACCTCAATTCAGACAACGATCAAGCCATTCAAAAGTACGAGAAGATAATGCTCAGAATTACCTCTCTCCAGGATAACTTCTAGAAGAACAGCCAGAAGATTGTTGAACTTGTCCTCACCAACCTGCAGCTAATGAATCCTACTGAACCACTTGAGCTAAATGAGCCAGAATAGTATACTGGTCGAAATAAACGTACCTCTTCCAAATGCAGTAGCCGAGGCAGAGGTCGTCGTATGTCTAAACGGGTACTGCTATAGAAATAGGAGGACATGGCTGCTGATGAATCTTACCGTCCATAAAAAACACCAGAAAAGCCATCCAAAAGGAAGAAGACTCCTAGACAGGCTGCTCAAAATAAGGCAGCTATGCCAAAGGAGATTGTAAAGGTGTTTGCTGGGACTTAGATGGAGAAGTAGACACAATAAATTTATGAGTTGGTTGAGAGTCAGCTTGGACGGTCCATCCTCTCATCAAAGGTGCTGTTTCGACTATCTTAACACTCATACAGTAACGACATGTTCAGGAAGATGACTAATGGAGAAGGAAACACACTCACTGTCATCTGGCCAGCAGAGGGTTGTTCGAATCTACTGGGAGGTTTCACCGAACAGTCCTGGGATCATTCCAGTGACCATGCTGAAAACTTCTGTTATTTCAAGGATCAATTCTAGACTAGTTTCCTCTTTGAACTCGACAAGAAGGCTATCTATCCTCTGTTGAAGGATGGCTAGAATGTCAGCCTTTGTAGCAAGATAGAGTATGGGCCATGCTTTGGGGACTGCTTGCAGGTCAAAGAGGATCCGCACAAAAATAGGGACAGTTTCATTGCTGAGGGCAAATCGTACAAGGTAAGTCTTAGGAAAGGCATGAAGGCCAGTCGATCCAAGATATGCTTTAGAGTGGTGGACTATGAGGTGCTCAAACTACACCTTTCTGATTGAAAACAGCCATCTTCATTTCTTTTTGAATAAGCGATCAAGCTTTTTCTCGATGTCGTCATCCAGCTTCAACCTCATTTTCAGTCTGGCTGGATCAGGCAGCTCATCAAACACTTCACTGATCTAGTCGAAGTCACTTGATCTGCCTGGTGAACTCACCCCTCGCCCTTGACTCTTCTTTTCACTGGTCAGGTCCAACCCCTCATAAACCTGCAGATCATCCGTGAAAATCACTCCGTCACTGTTTCTCCGGATCCAAGGGGCGTTCGGCCGATTCTCTACATCTGCGGTGGTGAACTCGGATAGCAGTTTGAGTGGGATAATGGTCCTTGGAGTGGGACAGTCCAAACGGGGAAGTCCTAAGTAAGGTCGAACCAAGATAATCTTCTTGTTCTGTCCCTATAGCTGTACTTTAACTGGGCTGAACAATGAAGATAGCTTGTCATGCTTCAAGGGAAGCAGTTCCATACAGTCTTAAGTGGGGTTTTAAAGGTAAGCTAGCATACTCTTGAGTTCAGGGTCTTCTTTGGCCATGGATTCACAGAGCGAGATGGCCCCAGCAAATTCATCTGCCGCAAGTAGAGCAAAGATCAAGTTGGTTCTGGCCTGCAGGACTGTCAAGAAAGCATCCTCACAGTCATCCTGGTCTTCTTACTACAGAAGTCTTTGAATGACTTTCTGCAATGAAGCTATGTAGAGCGAATACTAGCCGCTATAGAAGAGACTGTGCAGATGAAGCAGGTGCAAGTCTGACTCCCTGAAGAAGTGATTCTTGTGAGGTAAGGCATCAATCGCATCTTTTAGGAATGGCTGCTTGCGAGGATCCGCTATATGCTAAAGCACATTCAGTTACTTTCCAAACTTACTGGGTGTCAGATGCTCGATAGCTTTAGACAGCTAGAGCAGCATGAAGTAAGCCTTGGCAATGACCAACAGTTTTTAGGGAGAGTCGCTGCTGCGGTGTGAATAGGCTAGAATACAGTCATCATAGGCTTCATTTTGGAACAGTAACAGGCCTGCATGCATGTGGATGTCGGGGTCGTCAGGGTTAAGAGTGATGTACTTTTGTAGGTCCAGGAAGGCCTCACTTGAGTCCTCTTCAGCCTGCAGACAGTGTGAGCGATACAGGTAGGCCTGTGCATAATTCTAATCAAGGCTGAGACAGATGGTGAAGTCATTGATAGCCTGGCGAAAGTTATCACAGCATGCAAAAGCCAGTCCCTTAACAAAGAAGTGTTTGGCAAAGTTCTCCTCACTCTTCTTGATGGCGCGTTCAATGTCAGTGATGCCTACTGAAAATTAATTCCGGAAGCATTACAGTACCCCTCTGCAGAAGTAGATGTTTGCTAGCATATTCGATTAAGCTCCCTTCATCAAATCGGCTGACCTGCTCAACCTTTTTATGGCTTCTTCCAGCAAAATTGACTTCTGTATGGCCTTTCTTTCCTGCAGGAGGACTGCTTTTCGAGTCAGTGCGATAGCTGTATAGAAATATGGGTCTGTGCGATGCTTGTCCAATTCAATCCCATGTTCAAAGTGCTCAATTGATTAATCAAACGCTTACTTATTGAATGCACAAATCCCCATGCATATGTCCTTGTTGTAGTCCAGTTAAGGAGAAAGGTCATGCACCAGCAGATAATCAAGCAGTGCTGCTTCATGTTCACCCTGGCTGAATAGTCCATAGCCGCGATAAGAAGGGAATAGTTAACTGATCAGTGCACAGGACTCCTTGAGTGCAGGGTGTGTAACTGTTGCCAGTTTGTTTTGCACTAAGGATAGAGTAGCCACTCCTTCAGGGAACTTCTTCTTCATGAGTTCGATTACTGCCTAGACAAACAGCACTGCATATGAAATCTACTAGGTGTTGATTCCTGTCATTTCAGCCCTTTGAACCAAGTGAAGGCACTCATAAAAGTCAAGCTCCTTTATCCTAATCAGCATGGCTCCAAGTATTGCCCGGCCACTCCACCTGTTGTGTGGTTAGTTCATTTTAAGCACCTGTTCATACAAGATCAAAGCATCCTCCTTCTCTTCGTTCTTCCGGTGTACCTATCCCTTATAGAACAACGCCTCTTGGTTGTGAGGTTGTGCTTTAAGCACCTTCTCGATGTCGAAGGTGGCTCTACCCAAATTATTCATGTGGTAGTAGGATTACCCCCTTTTGAGTAGGGTTCCTTCTTGGTTGTCACTCCCTTGTGCTTAAAGTGCTTTTTAGTAGAAGGAGATGGCCTTTCTATACTCACCCAAAGCCTGTGCACAATCCCCTAACCCGACCACAGCCATGGTCATGGACTTGCCTTCCCCGATTGCTACAACTGCTTCATAATCTTTTTATGCACACTCTACATTGCCCTCACGCAGATAATGCTTGGCTCTGAAAAGGTATGCTTCATGGTACTTGGGGAAGTAGGTCAGGCATTCAGCAATGGTCCGCAACATGTGCCTAAAACGGTTGAGTTTCTTGCTAGCAATTGCTGACAACAAGTATGCATTACGGTTGAAGTAAGGGTCTGTTCCGTTGATGTCACTGAACAACAGGCACGCACGCTCATATTTATGCTCAGCCATCTCAACAAGGGCAAGATAGTATCGAGCCTCTAGCACCTTGTGTTCCTTGCGCACAGATTTGGTGAGATAGGTGCGTGCCAGTGTAAGTCGACCCTCCTTGTAGTGGACTTTGCCAGCTTCAAGGAGTTCAGTTTGGTTTGTAAGGGCAGGCTTGTCTTGGATGGTCTAGTAAGATTTAAGAGTATCATCTTGGTTGAGTGACAGCTTCCTGCGTGTGTTGATGACCCAGGTAGAGTCTTTTTTGCTGATTCTGCCGGGCTTGTCCTTGCTGAGACTCCGGATTACTTCTCCATATCGATTGTTGATAGTGGGATGTTCATAGCGTGCTTTGATGGTGTTGTACTGCTAGCGGAGGGAGTTCCTGACACTGCCTTCAACCTTTTTGAAGCGTCTGGAAAAGGAGGGGTTGGGACGTAGTGAATGGAGGGTAGAATCCTTGGAGTCGTAGGGGTGGAGAGGCTGTCTAGGAGTGATTTTCTTAGGGCGGGGGTCAATAGTGGGGTTTTTGAGGACTCTTGCACCTCTGGCATGCATGATTATATAATTGGCGTAACTGATAGACAATATCTGTAATGGAGAAAAAGCTGCTAGTTGACAGCCACCTTGCCAAGGAAACACCCATCGAACCCAGCAACCCCGACTTTGGAGCCATCGAGTATCAACTCCAAATGGCACTTGGCTCCACCACCGCAGTCGTTAAAAAGGTCTGGAAAGTTGAAAAGCCTCATCTCACCTCCCGCTTTGGAGGCAAGTCCAACAGCCTGGTGCTCGACTCATGGGGACTGGAAGGAGTCAACAACGTGCAAAACGTAATCCAAAAGGGATTTGAGTTCGATAGGGTTAGTGGTAGGCTTTTTGAAACAGGCAGGATCAAGCTTGAGCCCAGTCAGAACAGTACCTACAAATTCTTGATGGTCAAGATCGCAGTAGGCAAGAGTTACTTCATGCTACGAGAGAAATACAAGCGAGAGAAGGCCACTGAACTGCCCCGTGGATTTGACAGTGTCTATCTATATGAAGAGGAGGCAGATACTAACGCTTATCGCCACGACTATATTATCTTTAAGTCTGAGCAGGTCCTCCCATGCTATGAAGTACATTTCGAGTTTGATTCACGCAGAGAACAAGAACTAAGTGCATCCATCTGCTAGGCTTGTGGCAAACAACAGGCAGTTAAATTCTGTCTGACTGAGAATGCCGGATTCTGTTTGGAGTGTGACACCAAGTATCATGACAAGGAAAAGGTGTTCCAGAGACATCGGAGGGTGGATATCAAGGATAAGCCAAAGCCATATGGAGAGTGCACTGACCACCCTGGGAACAAGCTGGAGCTATACTGCAACTCCTGCAATGAGGCAATGTGCGTGTACTGCAAGATAAAAGGGTCACACAGACACGGGTAGAAAAACAACCACGAACTGGTGAAGATTGAAGAAGTGTACTAGGAGATAAAGACAAAGTCAATGTAGCCTTAAGCAGCTCTTGAAAAGCGTAAGAACAAGATCGTAGAGATGCTTTCCAACCTGTAGCTTAAGATGAAGGATGTCAACAAAAATGCATCAGCCATCTAGGCCGAACTCTACCAGAAGATGCAGAAGTGCTTCAAGGATCTGCAAGACCGCACCTACTAAAAACTGTCCTATATCGTAGGTGATCAGCTTTAACTACGTAGACAGTTTGATCAAATCCAGTGGGCAGAAAGCTTTCTCAAGTATGAGCGTAATGTTCTACTTCCCAGTTAATTTCTTACTGCCTGGAATAGACACAGCAATTATAGGAAGGAACTGCTGAAGCTAGGCAACATCCCTATGCTGACTGAAGTCAAGGCCGATATGAAGATCGAGGGAGAGCTGCAGGTCATCACTGAGTCACTCATCAAACTGCAGGAAGCAGACAAACTCAAACAGGAGGAGGAGAAGATCGAACTTGAAAAGCAACTCAACAATCTCCAAAGCCAGAACTTTGGCAGCACTGTTCTCAGAGAGAAGCTGTTCTCTAGACATCTATTCAAACCAGCTAAAGAAGAAGAAGAAGGTCTGGCCTTCCTCAAAACTGCTGCACAACGAGCCATATGATTGATCACAAGAAGTAGTCCGGAACTGATTTCTTGGCCGGGACTCCTCTGCTTTAGTGGGAGGCTGCTTAAAAGATTTTGTACTTTTTGTCCATGTGTTAGTCCAGCTTGAGAATGGAAGCCACATTGTTGCAGCGGTAACAGTAGTTTGGCGCACTCCACACTGTTATCATCTGCCCTGAGAACATCTCTCGGTAGCCCTCCATAGCCAGTTGGTGTGCCCTGCAGATAAACGATATGCCATTCATCCTGTTAAACTCCTCCACAATGTCTCCACCAAAGATATAGCCTGCGCCCCGTGGCGAAAGATCCCATCCGCTGATTTCTTAAGGGTCAGACCACATCAAATCACACATGGCACCATCGTGTGGCACCTCCTGCTTGCGGTCGATCGCCTTGATGTAGTCGATGGTCTTGATGGAAGGAGAGAGACCTCCATGAACACAAAAAATGCTGTCTTCGATTGAGGCGGTGAGAGAAAGGTAGTCAAAGATGTCTGTGCAGAATCGCCAGACGTTAAGAGAACCATACTTTCTCAGACACTCATCGTAAAAGCCATAAACCTGGGTTATCTGCCGGCTTTAGTGGTTGCCACGGATGAGGGTGATACGATCGGGGTACCTGACTTTGAGTGCCAGCAGCAGTAAGAAGGTCTCCACTGAATTAAATCCTCGATCCACGAAATCTCCTAGGAATAGGTAGTTGGTGGCAGGACATTCCCCACCCTCCTTGAAAAGCTAGAGCAGGTCGTAGAACTGTCCATGGATATCACCACAGATGATGACTGGCAGGTCAACTCTTTGGACATTATTTTCTTCGACTAGGATTTAACGTGCCCTTAAGCAGAGAGACTTGACCTAGTTCTCATTAAGATACTACCCTCTTTGTAGTTGCTGGATCTGCCGGTCAAGTGATGACATTTAATTAATATGCACAAAGGGATGCCAAATGTCATTATCTGTTTCTGGCATATTCGCTGCATTCCTTTTAATCAAAACAAACTATCTCTTCTTACTACAATCCTGAACCCTCACTCCATTTCAGCTTACGGTTTTGTGAGAACGACCCTGGCCAGTAGCTGGTGCTGCCCACGTCGTCAGGAAGCAACCCTAAATTCTTGTATATGAACCCTACCAATTCAGAGCAGAAAAAAGACCGTTCTTCCTCCTTCAGCTTCATCATGCGTGTCATGATCTCCTCTATCTCACTTTTCTAATGGTTGTAGAGCAGAGATTTTTGAGCGAACAGTTTGTAGATCCCTAATTCGTAGCGGCTTCCGATGGTGCCATCAATGATCTTCTGTATTTTATCATAAAAATCCTTATCCTTCCGTGCCAAAAAGAGTCTGCGCACATACAAGGAATCGATATATCTGTAGCACTTGTGGAATAAGAAGTCTTTCCATGAAATCGAGCCCACCCCTGTATTTCCGGTGCTCTAGAAAATCAATATCTAATCGCTATCATTCTTGATGGTGATCGCCACATGGTCGCACTCTGAATTAGTGAGTGCTCTCAGTACCTTGGCCATACAGTTGCTGACACAGAAAAGTAGAGTGTCGCAGCTGTCAAGCTCATTCTCCAAGTCTGTGGCATGGAGGCTCTTCTTCTTCCAGAAATCAGGTATTGTACTTAGATAACTTCGGTTCATCCTGGTGCCTGAAGATTTATCGATCAGTAGCTTGAGTTTGCTGGAGAATTCATTAGTCTGCTCAGTTGTCTCACCCTTGAAACAGAACTTCTAGGAGTGAGGAGAGCCATCCGGTTTGATTGCCTGGATGGTGAAGGAATCAAGAGTGCAGTTGTCCACCTCTTCTGTTAAGATGAATGCTTGGTTCTTAAAGCTAAGGTAGCCACAGGGCTTTGAGGTATTACTTTAGTCTTAATAGTAGGTGAGGGTTTCATTTTAGTAGGAAATGTATCTTTTGGACCAAAAGAAGGTGTCCTTTTTGAAGAGCAGGGTGTAGAAATTCTACTTTTTCAAATTGAGTTGAGCCTTGGAGCTGAACTTGGAGAGCCTGAAGTTGGGGAGTTTGTCTGGTCCCTTTTCGTTGATATTCCAATTAATGTAGGACAGTTTGGCAACTTCTTGAATAGCCTTTTCTCTACTCTCCATCATTATAATTGAGTATAATTTATCTGCTGTGAGTTTTGTTTAATCCCATTATGTAAGTGGTAACCAACACATGTATTCCAGATCATCACCGCAACACTTCCATCACAGAATTGAAGTCTCGTGGCACTTTCATGTATAAAGCCTTCGCCTCCTTCTCATCAATTATCCGGCCCACCTTCATATACTTCCTCATCAGTTTCTTGAAGTACTCCTCCACCTTCTCCCACTCCTCACTCTGTACAGAGTTATACTCCTTCATGTTATACTTGTTAAGAAAGTCCTTATTGCCTTTGGCCAAAGCCAAGGTGATGTCATTGCCAGCATAGCCATAAAACTTGCCTCCTTGACTGAAATGAGGGCTATCAGTCACATTGTAGACCACGTTATAAATGGCAATCAGTGCATTGGGATTCTTGAGTCCATCGAAGAGTTACAGCTATGTTAGAGTGAGAGGGGGTAAATATTAATCTGGTGAGGTAAGGACTTTCGTAGGTAGGGTAGGCCCTTCGCTGTGGCAGGTAGATGAGGATGGTGCGGTAGAAGGCATAGGCGAAGAGGAACACGAAGATGGGGATTGTGTATTTACGGATATTCATATTGCAAGTGAGATCGGATTTGTTTATCACACGATTACACAATCATTTAAATCAGATAGGATATTTTTTATTGGGATGGGGCAACAATTGTGCAGCAACCAACTCACACGATAGATGCTTTGCGAGGAGAATAAGACCAGCTTAGCAAGCATTCTCAAAATCAAGGAGGCTATTCAGCACATCAACAATAGGTTTCCTGCCTTCCTCTCATAAGCTGATGACAAAATGGACTCTCACAAAGACAAACCTAGGAGCACTGTCCAGGATCATTAGCAGCTCGCCAAGAGGAAGTTGAAGGATATGCGCGAGCAGATCAGACTGAAATTTGGCAGTGTGAAAGAATTCGAGAAAAAGGTTGGCACTTCATATGAAAGGTATCTCAATAGCTAGAATGACCTTGACCGCTTTACAGAATTTTAGAAGAAAAGTGAGTCAGAGTTTAACCATAAGAAAGAAGTGCTTCTTAAATCATTGGTCAACCAAAAGTAACTTTACAGTGTTGAGTTAGCAAAGAAAACACCTACATGTCCTCCCTTTGAACACCTTCAAAAGGAAGACCAAGAAACTGTACTGAATGAGCTGCTAGTTCTCATGAAAGCAGAGGTAAAAAATAATAATTAACGTGTCTATGAAGAGTTTTAAAGGAGGATGGCTGTAAGTTTGTTGATGAACAATCTGCACGAGTTAGATGCTTAAAGAGAGTCAGAGCAGTTCTACAGCACCACCATGGACCGGTGGTCAAAACTGATTGAAAACATTGAATGATCTATGCTATTTTGTGTCATTTCTACTTCTCTTTCTCTTCATCATGGATAATGCACTCGGTTGTCATCATCATGCTAGCCACCGACACAGAGTCTTGTAAAGCACACCTCACCACCTTCACTGGATCCACTATTCCAGCCTTTAGCATATCCTTGTATTCACCTGTTGCGGCATCAAATCCCATCGATTCTTCTTTGGTCTCCATTATTTTTTTCAACACTCCCTGGTCATGGAACCCTGCATTCCCTACAATCGTCAGCAATGGTACACGCACTGCTCGTTCAACGATCTCCACTCCATTCTTTTGATCCTGTGAGGTTGTTTTTAAGTCAGTTAGGCCTCTACTTGCGTAGATCAGAGCACTACCTCCACCTGCCACAATACCTTCAGAAATAGCAGCTCTGGTGGCACAAAGAGCGTCATTGATGCGATCCTTGGCTTCAGCTAGTTCCACCTAAGAGCCACCACCAACCTTGATATTTCCTACATGACCCTTGAGCTTGGAAATCCTTTAAGTCATTTTCTCCTTGTCATAGTCAGAAGGAGAGATCTTGATCTGTTATTCGATTACCTATACCCGGGAATTGATGGCCTATTTACTGCCTGATCCTTCCATCATCACAAAGTCATCCTTAGAAATAATAACTTTCTTTACCTTGCCTAGAATAGCTTCGGGTTGCTCAGACTCTAGGGACATACCGATCTCTTCATTTACGTACTTGCCTCCTGTGTACACCTCAAGGTCCACCATTATACTCTTGCGGTTGTCCCCGAAAGAAGGGGATTTCACGCAGCACACTCGCAGGATTCCTTGCATTTTGTTTATTATGAGTGTGGCAAGCACCTCAGACTCAAAATCTTCAGCGACAATCAGCAGGGGTTTACCTTCTGCTCTGATCTTTTCGAGGATGGGGAGGAGCACCTTGATATTGGAGACTTTTTTTTACATGAGCAAGACGTAGGCATCTTCAAATTCCACTTTGCTAGTCTTTGATTGGTGGCGAAATAGGGGCTCACAAAGCCTTGGTCGAATTTCATTCCCTCGATGTATTCAATCTCGTGCTGGAGAGTCTTGCCATCAGATACAGTCACTGACCCCTTTCTCCAACCTTGCTCAAGATCTAGGAAATGATCTTGCCAATGCTAGAGTCTCCGTTGGCAGAGATGGTCGCCACCTGCTCCATCACAGCTTTATCCTTGACAGGCACAGACATGTTCTTCAGCTGTGCAACAATATGTCCGACTGCTAAGTCCATTCCCTTTTTCATCTCAGTGTGTTGCAATTGTACATACGAGAGTTCAAGAATTTCAGACTCTCTTGATAAATACTCCTGCCTAAGACAGTGGCAGTAGTGGTCCCGTCACCAGCCTAGTCATTGGTCTTGCTGGCCACATCCTTTATAAGGGCAGCTCCTATGTTGGCTGCCTTGTCAGGAAGGCTAATTGATTTAGCCACGGTAACTCCATCCTTTGTAATTTTGGGGCTCCCAAAGGATTGCTCGATGAGCACATTGCGACTGATTAGGAAAGTACCCACTGGGGCCAAGGGTGACTTTGACCGCATCTGCAAGGATATCTGCTCCATCAAGGAGCTTATTCCGTGCCTGCTGGCCGAAGAGGAGGGTCTTAGAGAAAGCTCTGCTGACAGAAGAGGCGAGCCCAGGTCTGTTGATACCACGAAATATCATTATTAATGATTACGGATCCACAATTAATTTAAACAACTGGACAGAATCTTCTAGAACCATCAACAATCACATCTTTTCTTCGGCTTGCTTTGAGTCTCAAGAGTAGGCCTCAGCTTCAGTTTTTTCTCCTTAGAGCTTACGTTGAGCAAGTTCAGCCTCACAATTTCTTACATCAGTCGGTCCACAGATTCCTTCACGTTTATGTTCTCCTTCGCACTAACAAAGCTGGCTGTGAAAAAAACCATTTCTTTGGCAAACTTGTCCACAAAGGGACGTCTTTGGAATTCCTCGCAATCAGAACCTGGCTTGATTAGGTCAATTTTGTTCTGGATAAGCAAGCATGGAATGGGACGGTGATCAATAGGATCGCAATTCTCTTAGATCATTCGCTTCCACTTAATGGTTTCTTCAAGAGTCTTGCTGTCATCGGCTGAACATACGATTATACAACCTGGTAAGTTAGTTACCAAAAGCCCCTCGCACGTACATCTTGCTGACAGAGCTGAACCGCTCCTGTCCGGCGATGTCCCAAAGCTGGAGGCGGACGGTGTTGCCATCAATGAGGTTAATTTTGGTGTTGAAGTCGCATCCGACGGTGGGTCTAATGGTTGGATCGAACTTACCGAAGCAGTATTGGGTGAGCATGCTCGTTTTGCCAACACCTGGTTCACCGACGACACATAGTTTGACCAGAATTTCTTGATCCATGGATAAAATTTTGTAATACAAATACGACGGGATTCAGTGGGCAGCCTACAATATAATTTAAGTTGAGTCATGATATACTAGCATCTTTTGGATTAAGATACACTACATGTGTCCTATATGTGAATAGGCTCAATCATTATTTATTGAATAAATTTATGCCTAAAGACGAAGACAAGGTAGGAGCTGGAAAGCATAAAGACATTGTGGCAGATGATCGCAACTGGGTTGACAGGGTGGAAAACGAACTCACCTGCACCCAGAATTGGAACTCCCAGTGGGGATTCCTGGCAGGAGGAGTTGAACGCCTTGACCCCAAAATGGCAACGGCCAAGTTCTCTGTCCAAGATCAAATCACTGAATTAGAAAAAGTCATAAAGACATACGATCATAAAGGAAGTTACCAATCTACCAACATGACCTACGGAACTGGAGAAAATATTGAGCGTTTTCAGGACAAGCAGTATGATAGGAAAGCCACTAAGGATTTACAACCCCTAGAACGACGTTTGCCCAAAGGATGGAAAAAGCCTAAGTGGACTCCCCCCGATGATCCCTACGATCCCCTGAAAAACCTCTTCAAGAAAAAGAAATGATATCTGATGAAATGATTGCATTTATTTAACACTGTCAGATGGCTAGTCTCAGCGGGGTTGGGGTTGGGGTTGGGGTTGGGGTTGGGGTTGGGGTTGGGGTTGGGGTTGGGGTTGGGGTTGGGGTTGGGGTTGGGGTTGGGGTTGGGGTTGGGGTTGGGGTTGGGGTTGGGGTTGGGGTTGGGGTTGGGGTTGGGGTTGGGGTTGGGGTTGGGGTTGGGGTTGGGGTTGGGTTGGGGTTGGGGTTGGGGTTGGGGTTGGGGTTGGGGTTGGGGTTGGGTGAATCTCCGAAAGAGCGAGTGAGAAGTAATTCCCCTTCAAGTCTTTTGCCACCTCTCCGGGAAAGGAAGCGGCCTCCCCTGCGCACTACGGCTTGCTATTCCAAAGGATTATCACCTACATGTATCGAATTTAACTGCTGGCTTTTTAATTTCTTAGAGCTAACGTCTCTAAAGAGGACTGCCTGACAATCCCCTACATGTGAAACAGTGAGCTTTCCCTCGCTTACTGCAGCGATCAAACACGCAGCTCCTTCTCTGCTGTCGGGATTAGTCTGTTCCGTTACCTTCTTGTCAAAGTTGATGAAAGCTGGTTAGCAAGCAAACTCTCTTTCAAAATGGTAGGGTCGTGTATTGCCTACCCCAAGGCCTTCAGATCTGATAGTAGATGATTCTCGATGGCACGGACAACCGAGGAGCCTCCATGTCCATCAATGACACTGAGGAGAGTGAGACGGTCAGTCTTAATGGTGGTGATCTGATGAGAATGTAACGGAGTCTAAGAGTTCGGCCCTATCACACTTCCTAGTGAGACAGGAATGAGAATTTTGATGGACATCTACTTAAGAGAAGTCGGGTACAATCTGAAAGAGTGGGAGCTGGTCTGGGACTGTTTCTTCCAATTCTAGGGGCTCGCATTCAAAGGTTGCCTACATGCTCATTTAAGTTATATTTTTAGGAGAGGACCGTTGCATTTATAGGAATTCCGCATCCCTTGCATTCCTCTGATTCATTTTTTGACGTCATTGCATATACAGTGAGTTGAAGCTTTAAAGACTGCTTCGAACGTTTGCAAAACGGTTTGCACAATTTGTTAATTTTTTATCAGTCACTTTCTTCACTGCATCTTTTGCAACCCTCGCCCAACACTGTCCCATTTGACCGTATCACCATCATTTTCCTTATCTTGCTTAGAGCTGGAGGCTCACAGATACTGTGAATCAGCTAAAAGGATTCGATTGCAGTTTTTTCAGTAGGGTGTCTTCAGTATTTCCTAACATGTCCCGTCCAGATATTTCCTTCTGAATCAATGGGGTAGCATTGCTCATAATTTCTACGAACTTATTCAGCAGAAACTTCAATGAAACCGGGATCTAGACTGGTCATGATCTTAATTGCCCGGCATTCAAAAGGAGTGAGTACTTCTATGCACTCTTGGATAAATTAATTATGGGCAACCAACACAGCAAATCTCTTTTATGAAAAGTCAAAGTGGAGAATGCTTAGGTACAGGTGCAGGGTGAATCGTCACGAGGCACCTTGTTAGAAATGCAAAGTTTAAGTACACTTGAAAATGCAAGAGCTACCAACAGAAGGTTCTTATTCTTCTGTTTTGACATTGAGCCTCCTAGATATTTCATCATCCCTTGGGCAGAATTCTCAATTTTCTCTTCGAAAGAGATGCCTGACTGGATGAATCTCTTGATAGAGTGAGAACTGATCCAGTCAAGTTAAAAGTGTTTCAATTAAGAACTTTTTGCCTTTTCCTCTGGTTTTGAACCTGGCATTTTTTCTGGAGTCGACATAGATTGGAGATGAGATTTTGGAAAGAGAATCTGCTCGCAATCGTTAGACTTGGGGAGGAAGGTAAATTTGGATGAGCAGATGGAACCTATTTTTTTAGTTATTGTAAGAAGTTTCTTGAAATTTCATATCGCTAAAAGTGCATTTCCCTTATTTTATTTGCTTTTTTTTCTATCCCTCAATTCAACTTAGTTGAGGTAGGGTTCAACTGGGTCAAACACAAACTTCACTATCCTTATTGTGCTTGCAGAATGTAGGGAATGTGCTCTCTTCACCCAAGTGGTTCAAAAAAGTGACCTTTAGATTAAGTTTCGGAATTTTCCATGATTTGTGCCAATTCCATCCTACTTCTTCGTCCGAAAAGAAATTGTCTATCTTGCATGATTTCAAGTTTGATGGAGACCGGAAGATTTCTGACAGAGAGGGAGAGGATGGGCTTTAAGGAGGTGACTTAATTGCGTGTGTGCAACTTGGCATCACAAGTGATCCACTCAAAAATACTTTCAGGGGGCAAATATTTCATTCAGTAATTTATAGAATGTTCCAAGCAGTTGATGCACTAGCTAAGAGAGTCTCTTAAGAGGCCACCTGAGCCAGGCGACTATCTCTATGACTATCAACTCAAAACTACTGAAACTTCATCTGATAAGAACACAAACTTTTGTTCTCAAACCTTCCATCTCCAAGGGGAAACTTTAGCCGGCCTGTCAAAACGCAATTTTGTCCGCATGACTGAAGTGCAAAGGTGTGTTCTACCTCATGCCCTAGCAGGAAGAGATATAGTCGCAGCATCCAAAACAGGATCAGGAAAGACATTGGCATACCTGATTCCTCTGGTGGAGCGATTGCACCGATAAAAATTCACTCCTCAGGATGGGCTAGGAGCACTAGTAATCCTGCCGACACGAGAGATGGCGATCCAGGTATTTGAAGTTTTCAACTCCTTCACATAGAGGCACAGGAGCATTTCAGTGGGACTGTGCATTGGAGGCAAGAATTTGGACTTTTAAAGGAGGAGCATTCAGAAGATGAATGTCGTTATTGCTACTCCTGGTCGATTGCTGCATCACTTTGAATCCACTGCAGGCTTTGAGGCCTACAATGTGAAGGTGCTAGTGATTGGACTAAGTGGATACAATTTTTTAGATGGGGTTTTGAGGCAGTAGTGAAGAGGATAGTGTCCTATCTGCCAGGATAAAGACAATGCTTACAACTATCTGCGACTGTTAATAAAAAAATCTTCCAGCTAGCACAGCTGGATCTTAAGACTCCATAGCATATCTTTTTGAATAGTGTAGGGCTAGGACATGATCGACTGTATGAGTTCCATAAGGACTCAAGCAGTATTACATGTAAGTAAGAATCGGGGATAAAATCAATACCTGTATTCTTTTTTGCGCACACCACCCTAAGGCCAAAACTCTAGTCTTCTTCTCTACATGCAAACAAGTGAGGTTTGCCTACTAGTTCATGAGGAAATTCAAGCTAGGATTTCCTCTATTTTAGCTGCAAGGAAGACAAAAGCAGAACAAACGAATGGCCTTGTTCTTTACTTTCAAAGAGAAGAGGTATGCCACTATGCTTACCACTAACATTGCTGCCCGAGGATTGGACTTCCCTGCAGTGGACTGGTACTGCAGATGGACACGCCTGAGGACTTGCCCACCTACGTGCATAGAGTGGGTCGAACAGCTCGCTACAATGCAGAAGGTAAAAGCCTGCTTTTCTTGATGGAATAAGAGAACGCATTCCTAGAGCAGTTGAATTAAAGCCAGATAAAAGTGAGCAAGATAGTTCAAAATGCTGCTCGGATGTAATCGATTACCGACACTCTGCAGGGTTTTCTTTCATAAGATGTGGAGTTGAAGTATCTTGCTCAGAGGGCGTTCATCTCCTATGCAAAGTTCATCCATAATGCCCCTGACAAAAGGGTCTTCAATATCAGAAGTTTAGACCTCAATGCCTTCGCTGCCAGTTTGGGACTTGCCCAGAGACCAGTCATCGAATTCAAAAGCGGACAAGGACAAAACTGAGCGACTTAAGGAACTCAGGAGACGAGCTAAGGACGAGGAAATTGGAGAGTAAACAAAGTAAAGACTCATTTAAATCACTAAAAGAAAGGAAGAACTTGACTGTTCTATCAGACAACTACCAATAAATTAGAGCACCAGAGCAAGACCAAGAGCAAGGAGACTTGTTGACTCTAAAAAAGAAGCATCAAGGAAACCAGGATGAAGTCGATCTTTCGAAGATGAAGGTATCAAAAAACCAACTCAGGAAGGTCAAGCCGGGAGGTGTGTTCGGCCCACTCAACAAGGAAATCATCACTGATGATGGGCGCTTAGTCAGACTGGACATCTACTAGAAGTAGGAGGCGTCTCAGCTGCAAAGGGAGCAAGGAGAACAAGATTATCGGTCACAGTATATTCAGAAAGTAGCTGAGAACAGGGAGGAAGACTTGCTGAACTAACAAACTCGACGCAAGCTACAGGAAAATAAAGAAAGCAAGGCGTATAAAAGAGATGAAAGGGAGTTAGAGGGTAGCCTAATTGGAAATAGATGAGGATTGAAGCATGATAAATGTCATAAATTGCGCTATAGTACAATCTACCTCCAAAGGTCGAACGGACCATTCCTTCCTCTAACTAGTTCTGCCTACTTGCCAGGGCATGCTTGAATTAGCCTTTAAAATCATCGGCACTCGTTTAGATCCTGCAGCTCTTAAGAAGGGGGATAATTTAAGCGAGCGAGACAGCTGCTTGTTAAAATATTAACTTCCATAAAGCTAGTGCTAGTAACTAGCTGCTGTGCATGACATGACCTTCTTCATATCGGTGAAAGCATACTTACAAATCCTTTAGCAGGCTGATAATCTTTTGCTCGGACAGTTGCATTTTGAGTCGAGTCAGATATCCGAAGTGAGGATGAGAGAGAGTAGCTAGATGGAGAGGAGTGATGTCAAAGTCTATCGTGAACCCCTTACTGTACTCACTAAAGAAGAGGGGCAATCTTAACTATCAGTCCATCCCTCCAGCCTACGCCTGCCCACTTAAAAGGCCTGTCGTATCTGCTTTTCCTGCTTGGGTCCTATAGTAGTTGATATCATCGCTTTGCTTTCTTCTAAATAGTTCATCCACAGTCTGTACTCCTTCTCCCTAATACTCTCTCTTTCTTTTCCGCTTACTGCCTTCTTGAAGGCATTTCTCAAAGTAGCAGCCTCGATCGAGAGTGGCAAGTAGGGCTTGAACAAGGGTTATGTGATGGCCTTTCCGTGGATGAAGGAGAGCTGCAGGGGGATGGGAAGGACGCGTGACCAGCTGATATGGTATGGATGGGGTGGATAATGAACAGCATCTGCAGTGCTTGGCAAAGGTCTTATTTATCATACAATATTAACACTCATTTCAAAAATAGTCTTGAAGGACTACGTCTGGTAAGCGGACTGCAATATCTGTACTTGCAAGTCAAGGACCTCAACCCTTTGGAATGGATTTCGCTGGGTTAAGGACAGAGATTTGCTTCTTATATATCTTCCCTGCTGATAACTCTGTCCTAGCATTCTAGTAACAGGCGTTTGTCTAAGAGGCAACTCTCTCCAAAATAACCGCATGATCCATCCTGCCCCTTGAGAAGTGTGGTGTAACTGGTCTGAGTGAGATTGGATGGGGAGTAAACTAGCAGGGGCAGCAACATCTTTTTCGGACTGAATTGTTGAGGACTAATACGGCGAACATTAAGATTATTCGAAAGTGTTTGGAAGGGGGATCTCAAGATAGGTTTGGCCTGCCTGAGCTGGTGTTTACCTTGTAATGGTAGAGCTTGATATCCTCGAATTTATCTTTACTTTGAGGGTGGAGAAAACCCACTCGGAATGTAGTTATACTCCCTCTTCTTGAATGGACGAGGTACTTCAAGCTGTTTTGACTTAGGAGACTATTCCTTAGCGAAGATGCCTGAGGACTATGAGTTGGTAAAATTCTAGAATGGGAGGCCAATCGGGACTGGTCTGTAGTGACCGTTTCGACTATTAGGCCGTTGATTGTTATTATTTCTAATTCCTCTGACAAGTACTTTTAGGAGGATGAGTTTCTAATAGACTTTTACTTCTTCATCACTCGCCCTTCAACCGGCCGCCGACTGGAGTTGGATGATCGACTAGATTGCTCGGGAATCGGGTTAGGCTGGAAGTATGAGGCTCTATGCGCAAGAGTGAACTAGGACCCGAAAGTGGGATGCTGTTCAGTCATAACGATAAAGTATCAATAAATTTATTTTGTAAAACCACCTCAGCAATCTGTTTCTGAGTTCATCAATATCTGCTCCCATCCAACCTTCGTCAAATGACTCTTTTAATTTATGACGAGTTGTAGTATCTGCAGTCCTGCGAATTGCTAGTAAGAGGCCTTGCCTACTGGCACCAGGCAGACCAGTCTGTTGAAGAAGTGGTTGTTCCAAAGCATCTTCTCCACCGGCACATGCACTATTCAAGAGCCTCTTCCAAAACCTGTACAGCCCTGCCCTTTAGGTACAACTACTTCTCTCTCTTTGATGTGGTTTTGGGACTTTGGTTGGGCCTAATTTTGGAACTGATTTGTGCCTGTATTCCACGCAGATGATTGCGAAAGTACAAGGGGTCTGTGTCCATGATAGGCCGGGGCTTAGTTCTTATTCTACTCTTGCCTTGTCTGTCAGCTCTCGTGCTGGTCTTTTTTGGAGTGTGCATGTAATTGATAGTTCGTCCATGTTTGAGAGCAGGGTCGTGAGAATGGCGGTGAGGCTGCACACAGCAGCGAATGGAGGCAATAGGCTGGTTCTGCCCGTAAGTGAGAAAACTCATCCTATTGATCAATAGAATATATCATGATCAGAGGTAGGTCTACTATGACTCTGAGAAGACAAGATACTGGAGTACTCTCAGCTGGCTAGCTAGACAGCATCCGACTACGTGTAGGGGACTATTGCTGCTTGGAGGCTGATAATCGCCAGGAGAGGGGACCGTCTTCTCAAAGAACGCTCCTGCAGAGGATCAGGCAGTGGCCTAACACTATCTATACTCTCAAGGACCAGAAGTAACAAATGCGTTATGAGCGCTTTGAGAAGCAGTAGTTGTAACGTCGGGAGATTGATGAATAGGAGAGAGTTTTCCAACAGAAGCTGGATGAGAAGCTTCTTTAGAATGCTAGGAACAAGATCTTCCGATCTACTCCTGAAGTGAGGCTTGTTCATGCAAGGATGTGGAAGCTGAAATTCTGCGTACCAACCAGATCCAGCAATAGACTAAAGGGAGCAGCTGCGCAACATCTAGAGAGCAGAGCAATACTACTCGAATGGACATAGGACGAAAGAGTTATAGGAGGATTAAAAGAGACTGACAAATGAGCAACTGAGAATAAACCAGCAGTACGAAACAAACAGAGTTCTGAAGAACTCAGCTGAGACAGTTCAAGAGGCAGAGGAAAGAATAAATCTACTAGGACTAGATGGAGGGTCTGTTGATCAAGGAAGAAGCACGAAACGAAGAAATCGAAAAGGCTCGTGCAGAGACTGAGCGCAAAAAGAAAATATAGCTGCTCTGTGTTCAACGTAAGGCCATGAAGTAATAAACTAATCGACTCAACGCAGAATAAGTTCAACGCAACAAAAAATAGGAAACCTCTATTCAAAATTATATACAGCGGAAAGAACTCATCCAGGACATGCGCAACAAACGAACTCAACTCATCTTCTAAGAAAAACAAAAGCAAAAGGAACACCTCATCAAGGAAAATGACTGAAGAACTTAAACAGCGCTAGGAGCAGGAAAAGGAATTGCTCCAAAAGCATTAAGGAGAAGCACGCAGGAAGGAGGACGAGGCTGAACTTAAGAAAAAGCAGAATCGAGAGGAGCTCAAGCGACAGGTGCACAAAAGTAGGGATGAGTTGATAGAAAGGGAGGCAGGAACAGGTAAAGAATCGATTGGTCGACGAAAAAGTACTGGTTTAGCACTGGAAAGAGAGAGATGTGAATTTGAGCTAAATGGAGAGCAGGGATCAAGAAAGTTACGAGAAAATTAGAAAAGATTTAGCCTTTTACCATCGAGAACAGACTAAAGAAAAATATCGTGAAAGGAGAGGAAATTCCGTTAGGAACAAGCGCAAGACTAGGAAGCAAGAAGAATACAATAAGTCAAGGATTAAGGATTTAGATCCTGGGCTGAGCAAGCCACTACACAGATGAAAAGTGAAGGGTTCAACGTTAGAAATCTGATCAAGGCAAAATCAAAACTATGAAAAATGAACCTTAAATGATATCATGCATCCATTGTTGAATCATATAAAGCTAACGAAGTTCTGGGGAAAAGTGATTTGAGGCCAGGTGATGAGATCAGGATTAGTTCCGAAGCACTGCCTTTGCTTGTGCCTGGGGTTTTACTTGCAGTAGACATAAAGTTTCTTCTTCTTGCGAACAAACTTACAGGACTAGCACAATCTGCGGACAGCCATATGCACTCTCATATTAATAATTTAAATATTGTGATCAGAGATTGCCTTTTTGGAGAATTGTCATAGCCTGGAGGGGTTGGGGTTGGGGTTGGGGTTGGGGTTGGGGTTGGGGTTGGGGTTGGGGTTGGGGTTGGGGTTGGGGTTGGGGTTGGGGTTGGGGTTGGGGTTGGGGTTGGGGTTGGGGTTGGGGTTGGGGTTGGGGTTGGGGTTGGGGTTGGGATATTTGATATATTGCAAAGGATATCTAGTCACTGCTATGGCATACCTTTTCCTAACAATAATGATGGAAGCAGGTATATAGGTGTTGCGGTCACTTACCTAAACAGCTAATTGGTTTAGGATTAAGGCTTTGTAAACTAGTGTTCAATTAAGACCAAAGGACCTCCATTCCAAACAGCGATTCCAGTAAGTGTGCAGTAATATCGATGACCTTATAGGAGGAAAGGAAGATGTGAAGCCAGATCATCAGAGTCTGTGCTAATGAGTATATGTGTATGATGTGTAAATTAATACCTCCATTTATGATTAGACAGGACAATTTGAGGAGTCAAAGTGGATATACACATCTTCACACAATTTCTGCAGTAGGCTGTCTTCTATGAATATTAACCCCTTGATTAATGTTCTAGTCAGTTGTGCTCTGTAAGGGATTTCATGGCTAATACATACAAATTTCTTTATCAATAGTACTCTCTTACGATTATGGTGAACACTTTTTAGGCTAATGCTGCATGATATGAAAGAAAATAATGATTAAAAAGAGTAAGGGTATGCAACCCAAACCAATCAATCAATGAAATAAATTGTAAGAAAATTGGCCGTTACTGTAGAACAAAAATAGTACCTAGTAACAATGAAGGGCATTTAATTTCTCTCTAGCAGGCTTGTCTTGAGAAGCATGCAGGTGTTCATATCAAAAGAATGACCAAATACATTTATAAATTGATTTAAAATGGAGCAACGTCAGCCACACGCTTTTAGTATAAATACAATCCTTATTGATTTTTATTTATTGACAAAGATGGAAGAAGCAGACAATCTTAGTCTACATTAACTTAAAGGTTAGATCACAGGACGCTGAGGAAATTCATTTTAAAATGAAAAAAAACCACTCAGTTCAAAAAACTCATGGAAACTTATTGCTAGCGCAATAACTACAACATGAGCCTTGTTCGATTCATGTTTAATGGCGATAGGATCATCGAGAGCCAGACACCAAAGGAGCTGAACATTGAACGTGATGACTAAATCGATGCAGTAGTTTAGCAAATCGGGGGTTGCAGCTAGTGACATTAATTAATCTGATCTATTTATTTATCCGGCTAACAAATGAGTTAATTATTACTTGCTGATAAAGTTAAATTTTGTGAAAAGGCATTTTGTACCCACTGTTACAATCTCCTGACTTTACCAATTCAATTATTTTTACTGATTGAATGAGATATTTGAACTGTTTGATCACCACTGGATTTAACAAACGCTTAATAGATAAATAAATCAACCTTCTCTTTAACCATCATCACATTTGCATACATCTTTATAAATTACTTCCTTATATTCCACTCTTTGAATATTTAAGTGTTTTCTTATAATACTCTTGAGAAAGAAGAGCAGTTTAAGGAGTTAAACGTAGTTTTACTCATCTTCTGCTTCTCGTCTTGATGCATATCAGAAAATGAGAACAGTGAGTCTTGATTCGTAAAGCGATGGTGGGGCAGACGTCATAGATGACAAGGTATTAAGATATTAGACTTGAGATGGAGGTAAAGACACTGCTGCTCATTATTTCAATTATCGCACTAACCCATTTGGCAATAGTTAAAAAACAAGCTGCCTTTAAGGTAAAATGTAGAATGAGAATAAAAAGATTACAATGTTTATTTGATTATTAGGCAAATGAAAAGTAATTAAAAGAAAGGTTTTCTTTCTTCTTTTAATTCTTCACGATAATCCTATTAAAGCCTTAATAGATTAGCAAATAAAAAGATAAGTAATTAATTTAGCATGATGTGGAATTATTCACATATTATTTTTATTGAGCACATCTCCAAAGTTATTATTTGTTCCTTACTTGGAGATTGAGTCAGAGCACCATAATACAATTTATCTCCAAGTAGAGGCCAATAATAATTTTTGGCTTTATACTTGTGGTTAAGATTGTTGTTGCTGTTGATTACAAGCTAATTGTAATTCAATTCCAGATTTCGAATACATTAAACTAGATCGTTTATCACTTAGTCATAATTTGAATATCATTTTTCATTTATTAGTGATTGAATGAATGATCAAGGTAAGGACCATGCAGAGTATTGATGACCGTTTAATTAAACACTGATTTTTTTAATCAATTGATGCAGTCGGGCAAGCTTTAATTATAAATGCTATACACTCACACAACAACACGATCAGTCCATAAATATAAATAAAATGGAACATTTACATACATCAGAACCATACAGCATTTTGTATGAAATAGTATGGGAGGTATATATCAAGAACTTTAATCTGAATGATTAGACTAGAATTGGTTAAAGTTATTTGATTGAGGGGTAGCAGGGTTGGGTTGGGTTGGGGTTGGGTTGGGGTTGGGGTGGGGTTGGGGTTGGGGTTGGGTTGGGGTTGGGTTGGGTTGGGGTTGGGGTGGGGTTGGGGTTGGGGTTTGGGTTGGGGTTGGGTTTGGGGTTGGGGTTGGGTTGGGGTTGGGGTTGGGGTTGGGGTTGGGGTTGGGTTGG
>NW_028291910.1:0-41089 GCF_963383615.2 Lipophrys pholis | reverse complement strand
CCCAACCCCAACCCCAACCCCAACCCCAACCCCAACCCCAACCCCAACCCCAACCCCAACCCCAACCCCAACCCCAACCCCAACCCCAACCCCAACCCCAACCCCAACCCCAACCCCAACCCCAACCCCAACCCCAACCCCAACCCCAACCCCCAACCCC
This sequence comes from Lipophrys pholis, assembly GCF_963383615.2. Lineage (NCBI taxonomy): Eukaryota > Metazoa > Chordata > Actinopteri > Blenniiformes > Blenniidae > Lipophrys > Lipophrys pholis. Next base: position 40,929 of record NW_028291910.1, on the reverse strand, counting down.
AACCCCCTACTAGCACCATGTAATACAAGGATGTCTCAATTCTCGCAATGGATGACATATGACCGTTAGTTTTAATAATGGCCTAGTGCCGGTACTCTTCCTCTTCATCAAATCGAGAGAAGATTGTTCCCCCTAGTTTGAAGGAGTCCATTTACCAACGCATTCTAAGTTCCAGGTGCAGCAATACTGACAAACCTTCAACCAATCCTCATCCAGCCCCTCCTTACCAGGATCGCAAGCATCTCTCACAGGCCTTTAACACTCGCCACCAGATCGAGCTTTCCAAACGGGAGGATGTGTCCCGATAGCAGAAGCAGGGCAGGTACCAGCGGCCATCAAGATAGAACATCATGGTCGTATTCTAAGGGCAGTAAACTGATCAGCTGGTGATCAAGTAAAGACCTTCTGGCAGGAATGGATTCTGCACTAGGTTCTCTGAAATGTCCCGGCAGAACCCTCTTGTATGCGATAATAGACTGAAGGAAAAGCGAGGAGAGTATGGCAAGATGTTGGCGATGAACGTGCACGAGAGGAACTAGTGGTGGGATACAAAGCGGAGATAGAAATTGCTGCAGCACTCAAAGCTTTTAAAGTAGCATCAGCTGGAAGAGTGCACATTCAGACCTTGCATAAACCAGGTGTCCTCTACCAGGGCGAATCGACCGCCTCCCATAGCTGAGTCTTATACAGAGCTGCTACGTAAGCGATCGTAAAAAAAAATCGTGAAGCGACTGAGTTGATTACTGTAAATCAAATCTAAGTGAGGACAGTTACAGCCCTAAGGCCCTGTATCTCCAGTAAGAGCAGGCTGCACTAGCTTTTATGCTTTGCCCTTAGCTATCGTATGTCTCTTTACGCCTAGCCACGAGCCCCAGCTAACTTCCTCTTCAACACTTCATTCTCTCTCTTCACATGCATCTGCTCCTCCCGGGCTCTGCTGATCTCACTCTCTCTCTCTTCGAGTTACAGCTGATGATGCTGTTCAAGCTAAACAGTCAGTTTGGCTCGAATTGCGTTCGAGTCTATCAGAGGCATAAGATTGTTGTGGTAATGCTACAGCTTCAGCTAGGATTGAGTCAGCTGTCGCTGGGACTAGCGGTAGTCAGAGCGCAGCTTTTAGAGCAGAGAGCGGTCATGTGTACCTTGGTCTTTCAGGTTTCGATGGAGTTGAGCATTTTGTTTTTGAAGTTGTGAATTTTAATGGGTGAGCTACTGGTTGGCCTTCGAAATGGTGTCAAGCTGAGTCCTGAGCAAAACAATTTCCCTCTCACGCTGTGTGAGCAGTCTTACAAGTTCTTCATTCTAGTCAAAGACAGTCTTTTCCTTCATGATATTTGAACTCGTTCTTTAATAATAATGAACTCGGAACCTGTGGACGATGAATCACCTGTCAAAAGGCTTACTGCAGATTAGTCCCAGGACAAACCTGACACCAAGGAGGAGCGAGGGAATAGCAGGAGGTTCTGTGTGCTGGCAATAAACCAGATGGAGATCTTGCTGATGGACGATCGATTCCGAGCGATGAAGTTGCCTGCTGAGCTCATTCCCAGGGACTGCCAAGAGGGACACTGGATCACCATCAAAGTGCACCTATAACCCATTTAGCATAACTAGTAAGGAGGCAATTAAAAACTAAGATAAGTTCTAAAGACACTGTGATTTTATAAAAGTCCATATGGAAGATGTTGAGACTCTTAGGCAGGCCATCACTCGCACTCGCAGACACAACATCTACTATGACTTCGCACATCATCATCCAAGGTACTGGCCCAAGCCTGCTCAGTCTACCTCTCGTCCTCTCATAGCCACCAAAACCCCACTCCAAATCCACTCCCAACGCATCCTTCCCTCCAGCAACACCAGTCCTAAAGCCACCTAGCGTCTTTATCCCAAGCACAATGCAGTACCGAAAGTTCAGCAGAAAGAAATACAGACCAATAGAGTGGAAAAGGAAAAACTAAGTTGTTTGAATGATCGTAGTTTAGACTTCCCTGAGAGGTACACGACCTACAACAGTGAAAAGCGTATGGCCTACTTGCAAAGGTACCAACACTCGCTGAAATCCGACAAGTAGAGAGAACTAGAGCTGCTGAACATCGCCCTCATGAACGAGAGCATGGACAGAAAGAAGAAGATCAAGCAAACAGATTACCTCAAGAAATACGACCGCATGAAATAAAACAAAAAAGTGCTAAAGGAAGATGCTCAACTGTCCTATTAAGCTATCCCCTTAATTCTCAATAGGAAGAAGATTATCCCTTGCAAACTGCCAAAATGGAGGTCCTATCAATCTCGAGCAGAACCAGTCAAAACTGAAAGGAAACTATTCAAACTCCCTCGTGCTTTATTGCCGGGTCCACCTAGCACTGACCCACGTGCTTTCCGACAACAACAGAACTTCCTGCGGACGATGTGGCTGAAAATCAGTCAGCAGGATTTTGATAGTTTCTCTGTGCTAAACTTCATCTAGTTCATTGCAATCCTGATAAAGCAGAGTGAACTCTTTTACCTGGTGCACAACCTGGTGACTGACAGCTTCAAAAGAGTTTTACTGGTGAAGCATGTGGAGCCTGACTTGTTGGCCTCCTACTTTTAGTTTTGCAAGTATGTTTTGAAATCCTTTGCAGGACTGATCGACCTTGGCCTGAGCAAGCGGGTGGTGCTGCAAGACCACAAGCGAAGAAAGAAGAAGTCAAGTAGGAACAGTCGGCATACAAAGCACTCAAGAAAGAGTAGCATAATGCCACAAAAGCACAACAGCATCCACAAGAATAAATTCTTCGATCTGAATAGTTTCTTTAGGAAATAATCATAGAACCAGCCTGATTCCAGTGAAAGTGCAGACTTCTTGACTGAAAAGGATATGCAGCTGCTTGGCAACAAATTCAACCTTGACTAAATTTGTAAGCGAGTCATGGCTTCCTCCCCTTCCCATGATAGTCCCACTTTCCGCAGCACAACCAAAATTTCTACCACCATCCCGTTCACTCAGGACAAAGACGAATCTGACCTGAACTTCATAAACCGAGTGATCGCCTATAAGAAGAGTCTTCTCCATCGCACCAAGTACGACTACGACATTGAGAACCATGCCAGTAGCAAGGATTGGTAGGTAATCAAGACTGAACTGCAGATGGATTTTAAAAGATCATCCAAAATCAGAACCAAGCAGAGGAGGGACACTCTACATCAGATCATGGAGGCTGACATCTCCATCAGCTTCAGTGATAATGAGGAGGTGTTCGACATGCCCATCTATAGCGACTTTCTGCGCAAGAGCAAGCCCGATGCAACTACCATCAAGCCATCTCTACGGCATTTCCGCAGGACACTCAAGATCTGCCCGGAGTAAGGGCTTATAAAACACCACTAGATGAACAAAGCCAAGTAAGAATAGCCACGATTCAAATACATCTCTAAGAAGAGGAACTCAAAGCTGTGGGACTCCATGTTCTCAAGGAAGGAGCAATCATCGACCAATTTGATTGACATTACCAAGAATACTAAGCCTCATGACACAAGCTTTTCTGCTCATGGTAATTCTCGTAAAGTCAGTGGCAACAGTGGCAACAACAACAGGGTACTCGAGTAGTGGTCGGAGGATAATGAAGAGATAGAGGATGGACAGGATGAGAGTGAGAGTGACAGTTCGTATGAGAGTGAAGATGAAAGCGAGAGTGAAGAAGATTCCGAGTCAGAGTCTGATTAATCAGAGAAGAAAGATAAAGGAAAAGCAACAAGGTCAAAGAAGAAAATCCAATCAAAAAAGCACCTTCCAAAGTCAAAGAAGAAGAACTTCGAGTTTGAAAAAGAAAGGAAGAACATACATATCAAGCAATTCAAGTCCAAGAAGGAGATCAAGGAAGAACAAATCAAGGTCAGGGCCATCAACCAGTACAAGGATTTCCTTTATTCCTTCAAAATCAACCAGGGCAGAACCATCGCAGAAATTAAAAACAACATCGAAAAGGGGCTGCTCTTTCTGCAAGATGTCTTGCCGGATGACAAAATGCCATAAATAGCAGAATGTAAAGGCCTTACCAGTACTTTAACAACTTCACTCTGGACTCACAATAAAAAATACATACATCCAGGTGGAGAAGGAGGAGGAAGAGTAGGTCAGACTGCCAGAAGGGTTCATAAAGAAGTTGCTGTCCAGATTGAACTATTAGTACAAAGACTTCTACGCCAGTGGGAAGATCCTCCGAATATTCGAGGAACTCAAAATCACTGAGCTTTTCCAGCCTCCTAGGAAACTTCGGGATTAGATAACCACTCTTTAGAACAATGTCATGAGCATCCTTCAGGAAGTTATAGAGGAAGAACCATAATTGGATTGTAGCTACCCAGCCAGAAGACAGTACTTCCATTAGGAAACCCAAATGCTCCAGTTTCTCGATAATATTGTTCAAAAGGCACAAGAGGACTAGTACAGTGACCAGAGGGTCAACATGAAATCGAGAAAGTAATACCACTGGCACCCTACCTTCATCACTAAAGAGTCTGAGCTGGTGGTGCGGGGACTGGTCCGACTAAGGAGAATGTGCAATAGGAACTCACAGGCTAATTAAGCCTCACAGAGTTGAAGTAATGTATGCATGTCAAAATAAATGAATAATCTTCTCATATCATATAGCATATGCATGGAGTCAGTCAAAATCAATGAATAATCCTCTCATATCATATAGCAGGAAACATAGGCAAGACAATCTAGCCTTAAGGATGGTCTGGAGTTATGAGTAAGTCTACGTAAAAATGCACTATGAATATAATTTGCTCATTTGGCGTTCTTAAGAGACAGCATCTGTTCTCTTAAAGTGGAAATTTATCGGGGTATGCTTTGATTGAAGCAGTCGTAGATGTAGGCCTGGTTAAGTGCCTCTTCAGCCTGAGGATATTCCTGCATGTTCCTCTCTGCGATGCCTAATCCCAGCCAGGACAAAGCAGAACTAGGCTTCTGCTCTGTCGCCTTCAAGAAGATGTTCTTGGCGTCTGCCCAGCTCTTCCGATTTAGATAGATTTGACCAAGCCTCAAGTAGATATTAAAAGTCTTGGAGGACTTAAACTTCAATGCCTTAAGGAAGATCTCTTCTGACTAGTAAAGCTTCTGAGCGTTGAAGGCGATGTCCGCCTTGAGCATGATGAGGGACAGCTTGTTATTCTTTTAGATTATAGGGTTGAGACACTGTAGAGCCTGCTCATAATCTCTTTTGAAGGCATAAATTTGGGTCCTTAGCACCTGCACGTTTAGAGCTTCTTGGTCTTTGAATTAATTGATGCTTTCCTCGACCAGCTCGAATAGGTTGTGTTTAGCTAAGAACTCAACTGTGATGTAGTGCAAAGAGTCGCACTCCTCCTGACTCAGCTTGACCCCTCGCTTTGCCTCTTCACGGATCTCAGTCAGTGTCCGAATGAAGTTGGGAAACTCAAATGGGTTGCGCTGGGGCTTTTGGTGCTTAGCACTGATCAGTCCAATCCTCTTTTTATACAATTCCTCTATCTCTGTCCTCAGCTTGAGATACTACTTGGTTCTTCCCAGCTTGTCCAGTACGAACAGTTGTAGCTGTAGAGTTATGATCTGGAAACCAGAGATCGAATAGTCAGTTTTGTCTGCAGGCCTGTCTTTGATGATGCTTTAGGAGTAGCTGCTTTAGGCAGTGCCGATGAGAATGTCGCGCTTGCTCTTGAGCACTTCGAGATAGGAGAGGGCGTCTTTGTAGCGTTTCCTTCTGATAAAGAGAGAGGCGAGGAGAAGCTGGTTCTATATTCCTAGATCTTGGTCGTTGCTCTAGAGTACCTACCTGACCTTGTCTATCAGAATCTCTGCCTTTTCAAACATTTGGTGTCTGAGACAGAAGCTACTATAGATGAGCAAGAATTTTTAGTTGTGAGGATGCATCAGTACCAGATTGGTCAGCCACTTTTAAGCCGGCTCAATTTCGTTTATGGTCTCATGCTATGATGACAGTCGCACATACTTTTCCTCTATCGATTCAGTCGACAGGTACTGCACTGACTTGTTCCTCTGGGTCATGTAGTGTTCGTGAGAGTATTTTATGTCGTCGTTTATCTAGTCCCCTCTATTCTGAAACAGAGAGGTAGTTGTTAGAGAAATTTGCTCGTTCAGGAAGTAGTGCATTTAGGACAGAATCCGATTGAACTGGCTTTATGTCATGCCAAGGGAGGAGCACTCCTTCTCACACTTGTCCAGGATTAGTTTGTTGATCGAGTCTCGTAATCTGTCCACAAGCAGCTTGTACTTCCCGGAGTGACTGAAATCAGCTAAAAATTGATCTCTTTTTTTATTGGTTTCAATGACCTTGAAGTTAGCATAGACTGACAACTTCTTGTCCTGGTTTTCCTTAGCGAACATGGAAGAATATTAATTGCTGATGGTCTTTAGGGTGACTAGGATCTATGACTTCAAATTGCCTATCAGTTAAGAGGTAGTGCTCCTCTTAAGGTAGCCAGGATTCCTCTACGGTATCAGGTTTCTTGTGGGCTATTTTGACTCCTCCACGAGTGGATAAAGAGCCTCCTTCAGGAAGATAGTGACATGGACATACATTGCTCCATCAGAAAGCAAGGGAATGTCAGGGGAATCAGTCTTCTGCTCAAATTTGATTCGTGCCGTCACTTATTTGCACCCAGGCTATTACAGTCCTGAGAGATCCAAACTCGATTCGAAGGGAATAACCTGCAGTTAATTCAGATTAAGGTTCTTGGGTTTACTCTTCTTTAACTTGCCGATCTCATCTTCTGAGGGGATTGGCTTTCTAGTCAAGGTTATGATGCCACTTTTGCTTTGGATGCAGCGTTCAAGATCATCGATTTGAACACCTTAGAGACACCCTTCAACCTCTTCAGTTGCAAACTTGAGAGATGCACTTTTGAACGGGTTCTAATTGATCTGTATCTATCTCTCTTCCTAGGAAAGAGCCTACCACGCCTATTTCTCTCGCAAACTATTTTTCCTCTTCCTCAGTTGTTTTTTTCTACGGTTCTTCAACTTTACTGCCCTTCTTTCCCCCTTTCTTCTTGCTCTCCTCTTGTTCCTTCTATTTCTCAGTCATCTATCGGGCCTTGAATTTGCCTTCTCCCAGTTCCAGACCAAGAAAAGAAACCTGATAGCCGAATAGTCCAGGGTTACCCTCCTCACTAACTTTAAGCGCATCACTGAGGGCGTAGACTCCAGATACTCTGAGTCCGATTCCCAGCTAGGAGGGAGGGTTAGCACAGCGCTAGATCAAGGACAGGAAACGTGGATCTGCACTCATGTTGCAATTAAATAATTTTGATAACTGCTACGATCACGATTGATGCCAATATAATGTTATGGTACATATCTCTGATCATTTTGGGGGTTTTCCTTCTCATACTTTTGCTGCTGTGCATCTACCCCTGCTACACTGTCAATCTTCCTCCTCGGCTGCGTAAACTCATCAATTAATAAGGGATCGTCCACATCTCTCATAGAGGCGGGTCTGCCGAGTCAGTCGAAAACACTATCCCTGCTTTCAGAAAAGCTATCAAATCAGGCACCTAGATAATCGAGATGGACGTCTACCTGACAAAGGACAAAGAAGTAGTAGTTCACCATGATTCAGACTGGCTACGAGTGTGGGGTAATCCCTCTACTATTTCTGAGACAATGTCCACCGAGTTGGATAAGTTACGTCCTCTCCCCTCCATCAGCCTTCACTTCCTTGACTCCAAATATTATCCTACCCAGTAGTAGCTGGACTAAACTCATCCTCCTCTCCTGAAGTAGGTGTTTGCAACCTTTCCTGATACCTTCTTTAACATGGAACTAAAAGATGAAAGTGAGGAAACTGTAAGGCTGGTTTCTACAATGATTGACCACTTTCACAGGCAGGATCGCACCATCTGGGGAGTAAAGACCCCTGCTCTTGCTGATCTTATGAAATAGTTACAGCCTTAAATCCCTCTCTTCTTTACACCGACTTCAGGATTAATTTCTCTACTGTGTTGCCCATGTCTACCATTCATCTGCTTCAACCAGGAAGTGGTTGAATTCCCTCTTTTCAGCAGTGTGTAAAGATGGATTCCAAGGCAGATGCGAGAAGAGCACGGGTGCCTGGTGTGTTGCCTGTTGTGCATAATTCCTTGTGTGAGTGCTTGCTTCAAAGTGATCTTCTGCCACTTAAGGCGCAGAGGACATGCAATCTTTTTATGGACTCTCAACGATGAAGAGGAGTTAGAGTAAGCCTCAAGCTTTCCACTTGATGGGCTAATGACCGATAGGCCCAGTTACCTAACCTAATGTTTAGCCAGACAAAGGAATTTGTGAACATTGACAATAATTATTTAATAATCGGCAATGAAAAAGGTGTAGCTCTATGGGCTTGACCATCCTAAATATTCCAATATGGTACCACTACAAAGACTAGCTGAACATGCTGAAAGCTACAACTCCAACCTGGCCACCTCCACCTTTTTCGAACAGCATCTGTGGCGAATGGTCAACTCACGACTCACTTCCCTCATCCGATCACGCTCCCTTCTCCAGCCCACTCACAAGCTAGAAAAGGACATTGAAGGCCTGCTGACTTGGTACTAGGCAAAGAAACTAGGACGGAAGATAATAATATCTGTCAAGGCAGCAGAGACACCTCGGAACAGCCTAGCTGATAGCACTGCCTATCAGACGGCTCCTCAATCAAAAGAAAAGGGGTTTAGCACTCAGGCAGATTTCTTCAGTAGAAATGGGGAAGAACAAAGCTCTGAACAGAGGGATAAATCATTAACGCAGACTGAGTTCTTTAGGAAGACTCGGGTTACCTGTCATGAGGATTAGAAAATAGCCATTGTCTCAAAGACCATGCAGAACTGGGCAAAAGCCAAAAGCAAGCTTGACTCACAAATCGCCAGGAGAATATAGTCAAGGAGCAACTCTTTTTTCCAAGGCCTGCGGTACAAAAAAATATTCAAGCAAGACCTAATCGAGCGATTCTTTAATTTTCTTTGTCTGCAAATAAAAAGAGAATGGATTACAGCAGGGTTAGGGTGGAAAAGGCATCTTCAGATTATTAAGTGAGGTAGAACTATAAACTAAGTGACTTCCTTCTTGTAGACCAGCCTCTCAACACTCTCAATCCGAGGAACAGTGACCACCACTCTATCAACTACTACTAATCCAACACTGTATAGTCACAACACCAACATCACGCCTCAAACTAGTTGCAGCGCATCCAAAAGTAATAAGAAGACCCCAAAAGGAATCCAGCAAAATCGTCTGTTGCAGTCGTTTCATGTGCCAATAGGAAGTCTAATAACGGTCTCTACAACAAGAGTGCTGGTGCTGTGATGCAGGAACAGTGCAGATTCAAGTTGCGCACCACCTCAGAACGACACGGTCCCAACATATAACTCAATCACTACTCCAACGAAACAACCCGGTACTTAAAATATCCTGCAAAAGCAGGTGACAAACAAATGTTTCAAACCCTATCAGTTTTCAGCAAAGCCAGGAGTGACTCCATGACATCAAAGGAGCCTTTCTGGACACGGCAGAATTGGAATCTTCCTAGAAATGATGACGATCATGTACGAGCTTATAATGAAGATCAGGAGGACGACATTAGGTCGGTCAAGAGTAAACTAACATCAGAGGGGATAAAGATTACAGCTCGCACAGTCGAATCATCCCTATGCGTGCCGAGAGTGACTACCAACAGACAAGATGTGTATCAAGGCCACTAAGGACTGATGAGTAACCCTTTTGCTGTATTCCCTGCACAACCTAAGAAGAGGCGCAGAAAGAAGGGCAAAAAGAAAAAATGATTTCTTCAAAATTCATGGCAGATTGGCGATCAGTAGCACAGCACTGGTCTTGATCACCAGCATCAAAAAGTATTCTGCATAGATGACTAGGAAAAGCAGTTTGTCCACGTTGTACCATGTCACCAGGCTAATCCCTATCACTTCAACTATCCCTTTACTCTCAAGCACCTGGACTCGCTGTCCCACCTATTCTTTTGAGGTAGGCAGCAGGTAGAGGTAGGGGCCCAGCAAATACAGGATCATAATGAACCCAGTAATTAAAATGTTGAAGCTGGAGCTAAGGAGATAACCCTTGGTGACGTCAATTGAATTAAGAGAATGGTGGAGTCCCATCCTGAGGATTGCTAGTTCACAAGCCATCACCTGCAGCATGACTGAGGTGCCTTCAAAAGCCTGCAGGAACACATATAGGGAATAGCCCTATTTTCCAGTCAGCACTATGAGCATGGATTTGAGCATAAGTCGGTATTTCTTCTCATCATTATGCATCAGGGACATGAGTATCCATCCTGACAATATGATGAAAAGCCCTTTCTGCAGGTAGAAATGAAAATAGGAGGAGGTGGGTAATAAGCTGCAGATGCAGGCCAACCCATACATCACTTGATGTGAGATAGACAGGTCATGCACTTGAGACAGGACTTAGATGTAATCTTGCAGCATCAGAAGAGGGAAGGCCAACCAGAAACCACGGAAGTCGAAGATGTTGTCCTAGAACTATAGGTTACTGTGATTAGGCCTTGTAGCGTTTATTAGTGCAAGACAAATCACCATCAGCTTGAATGACTGCTGTTTTTGAGATACAAAGAAAGGGATTGTAATAAGCAGGAGGATGGTTTTGAATGTATCTTAGTTCTTGAGCAGGTAGTAACTGAAGAAAAGGGAACAGTGGATGATGCCGTATATCAGACAAATTACAGCTTATGCATCGGGTAGTTTCAGTTTTACCTTGGCCAGGCTAAGAACAGTCAGAAGCCCTACATAAGAGAATATACTTGACCCAGCTAGGGCAGAAAGAGTGGAAGAAGCCCAAATTGATATCTCTCTAAAAGTCAACTCTTCAACTCTTTGACTCCACGTTGTTAGTACCACCCACAACATCCAAATTAGTCCTAATAGGGCTAAAACTATTTGGCCTACACCAATATACCGGGGTTGTGAATTTACGGGTTAAAAAGTGGAGTGATAATGCTGGTATAGATCATCGTAAGGGAAGTAAGGGGGAGGCTGCCCTTAATTGTTGGAGGGGAGAGGGATGTTCACTAGGTATGCTAGCAATGAAGTTATATCCACCTGCTCAATGCCCGGCTTAAGTTAAGATAAAGGCTGTGAGGCAGAATACAGGTAAACAAAAGTGCTCGTTTATAGTTAGGACTGCCCTCCATGGTTCCCATTCTCTAGCATGCCATGGTCGCTTGTCACGAGTAGGACTGACCCTTCTTCAAGGGTTTACAACAGGGTTTGGATATGAAGCCCAATCTAGTGAATTTTGTCAACCATTTTGGGGTGATCGTTAGTAGAGTATGTATGTCCAGTATGATCAATTCCCAGATAGTGACCAACTATAAGATCCCACTGACCCGTGTTATACTGTGGGATCAGGTTTGAGATTACAACTTAATCGCATGAATGGAGATCAGACACGTCAAAACTGGCGCATGGGAAAACCTATCTTCCTAGACAATCTTTGTAAAGATGAACCCATGTGTCATCTCCCATCACTGTCACTTTCCTTCCTTCCTCCTTCATCTTGCATATTATGTTCTCTTATGGTACACCCTTTGCACTGAAACTATCCTTCAGGTCGATAAAGTTAGGGTTGAACCCTGACATCATGGCTCGAATTCTTTGAGTTGTCATGGTAGGAGATTAAGCACGAGAGTATCCAAACAGGGAGTGTGAGCCGTGAGGGGGGTTGAGCAGTGGTAACAGGAGGGTGAGTGCAGGTTCATAGCCAAGTGCATCGACAATCAGCAGCACAGTTTTATTTTTTGAAGAGGATGGACGTGGGAGGTCATAGGCATGATATCGGAGTGGAGTACTGGGGAAAAATGGGTTAAAGAGTGCAAAGAAGAGTGAAAGGATAGTGAGGGTTCGGAGAAGCAGCATGGTTTAATTCAAATTTTAATTGGTAGTAGCATGAATGGGATCAAATCAACTTGGGAGTATCTTTATTAGCTGGATAGACAGTCAAATAAAATAACATATCCATGTACGGGCACGATTCCTATGTAAAGCGCAGCTTTGTGGATTCAAGGGCCACTGCCCTAGGTTTTTGACCATCCTTATGGACCCAGGGATTACCCAAGGCCGGCCTCTCCCCGGAAAATATCAGACAAGTCAATATTCCTGAACGAGAATATGACGTCGCTGAAATGAAGGAGGCAGATCGCCTGAGGATCTCCAGAGAAAGGGACTTCCAGGAAATTAATGACCGGGTTAACTATCTTGAGCAGGAGAATCGCCGACTCGCCCAATAAGTGGCGGGATGGAATGACCGGGTAAATCAACTAGGGACATACAAGAACCATGAGCTCACGGTCAACGACCAGATGCACCAGTCTGAGCTAGAGAACTATAGGAGACACAACTTCGCCCAGATAGAGGCTATGGCGGATGAGATCAACATGCTGAAGAACAAAATTGTGCATCGGGAGAATGAGATCGATGATCAAAAGGTTGCTAACGAGCACCTTGAGAATGACCGTCGTATTCTTCAGGAGACTGATCTTCGGTTAAAAGATCTTGAAATGAAAACTGCTGCCATGCTTTCTCAGCTGAATGCACGCAACGTTGATTGTGATAAACTTTCAATGCGTGGCTCTGAGCTCTAGGCTAGATTCTCAGAAAATGAGGATGAAAATGATCAGCTGCGCAACCTCATTGACGGCAAGACTAGGGAAAACGGTAGTTTATAGGCTAAGATTGGACAATGCTAAGTGGATATGGCCAACTTGAGGAATGAAGAGACCCTTGACAAGGAGAATGAAGGCCGATTGCTTGCACAAATTCATCAGCTTGATCTTAAAGTCACTCACCAGGAGGGAGAAATCGATTAGTTAAAGGCCTATAACAAAGGAGAGTATGACAAATACAGGGATTATGCCCAGCGACTGAAGGCTCAGTATTTGGACCGTTAAAGATAGGCTGCTGATTCCAGAGAGAAGAATACCACTCTCCTGGATAACCTCAATGCCATGAAAATCAGAGAGTATGAACTTAGAGAAGAAGTGGCTGTCTTGCGCCAAAAGTATGACATCTACAACACTGAGAAAGAGCAGCACGTACAGGCTCTTGAAGACCAAATCACTGTTCTCAGGAACGAAATCGGATTCAAGGAAAGGGAGTTGCTTAACACCTCAGAAAAAATCAACAGGGCAGAGGGCAAGATCGACCAACTGCTGGCCGAAAATAATGATCTGCTTAATGCCATTGAGCAGATCAAAAGAGATATTGATGAGTTGGAGCATGCTCATCTTAGAGACTTGGAGGCCCGTGACGGAAGGCATCGTGAAGAGCTGGACATGATGGACAGAAACTTTAACGACACAGTTGACTCCTACATGCAGGAAATTCAAGACCTAAAAAATCTGGTTGAAAAGAAAGAAGCTGACATCTTGGCCCTTAAGAAGGAATATCTCAACCAGGCCCAGCAGAATGAAACTCTCATGCGCCGCTAGCAAGGCATCATTGATGACATCAATCAGTTCAAAATCAGGGTGGAAGAGATAGAAAGAGAAAAAGAATTGCAGTTGGCGACTCGTGACTAAAAGCAGCGCAACCAACTAGACAGTATCAAGAAGGTTCACACCTCTGAACTTGAAAACATCAGAGCTGAAAATCATGAGTTTGAGATGCTCCTGCGTGATAGAATGGAGGAGAATGAACGATTGAAAGCTGAGGGAAGGAATCTAGTAGACAACCTGCAGGCAGTTAAGGCCAGTGAGAGCAGGCTCTTCGGTGAGGTTGAACAGCTCAAGAACAAGGCTGTTGAAACTGAGTATTTTAAGAATAAAGAAGTTGCTGGGCATGAAGATTTGAGGAGATCGCACACTGTTGCTAACTCTAAGCAGCACCAGAACGAGGTAGCTGCCCTTCAGAACGCACTGCTTGATATACGGATGAAGTGTGATGCCAAGGCGAAAGAGGCCGAAGAATGGAGACGCAACTTCTACAATGTCCGTGAAGGTAGGCCATATGGAAATTGATAATGATGCCATGATTAATTAGATGATCATTTTCACGTTCTGATGATAGCCTAAGCTTGGGCTGTCGACTGGTCAGGCGTCTTTAAAATTATGACCGATGGGATCGAGAACAGGGTCTTTTCAGGGGCCGTCCTGTCTGTCGGAACAGCCAACTCAACCTTCTTCACCATGCCTTTTGGCACTCTCGCTTACAGTCAGGGCATCTACGAAGAGTAGGTGGTCACTGAAACCTTGTTTGATCTGGCCTCAGTAACTAAGATTGCCAGCACAACTATGAGTGTGATGAGATTGGTTGATGAAAAGAGGATCAAGGTTGATGACTTGGTGACCAAGTATATCCCAGCCTATGACAACAATCTGAAGCGCAATACCACCATCAAGAATCTCCTTCTTCATAATGCTGGGCTAGCTCCTGACCCACCCACCGATCTCTAGGGTGATTAGATCGTCAACTGGGTCATCTATTGTAAGTTAGACTACCCTATTGGCACAAAGTTCGTCTACTCGGATCTTAGCTTTATCCTGTTGGGCAGAATTGTTGAGGTTATCGCTGGAAAGTCACTAGATAAATTCGCACTTGAAGTCAACACAGGTATGGCAATGCGGTCAACTCGGTACAACCTGCCCTCTTCTTCACAGCATCTTGCAGCCGCCACTGAGTATAACGAATTCAGGGGGGTCATAAGAGGCACAGTCCATGACTAGAATGCTTACAAGATGAGAGGAGTGGCTGGACATGCAGGATTATTCAGCACGGCAGCTGATTTGATACTGATGATGCAAATCATGCTGAACAATGGTACTCCCAATGGTGCTAAGTACCCACAGTTCAGCAATTAGACTGTGCAACTCTTCACCAAAAGGGTAGACAATCTGCCATATTCAAACACTCGAGCACTAGGCTGGGATACTGTCCCAGTGCAATAAAACCCTCCTTGCGGGCACAAGTTTTCCCCTAGTTCATTTGGTCACACAGGCTTCACTGGCACCAGTGTGTGGGCAGATCGGTAAAAGAACATATCGATTGTGCTGTTGACAAACGCTGTCCACCCGACGAGACTGTAAAAAAAAGGCATCATTAAACTACGTGCTGATGTATCAGACGCAGTGGTGGAAGCATTAGGCTATAATTGATGATGCATTATGGATATCTTCATATGAGCAGTTCCTAGAGTCTGGCGACCTGGTTCTAGGTCAAGGACTCATGTATAGCTTTCCAATTGGTGACGAAGAACTCTTTTTCCTTCGTCTGCTCCAAAAACCTACGGACCTTCTTTCTCGTTTATTTGGTGCACAGTCTTTCTCGGGCGACAATGTCCCCAAATATTTTCATCAGATGCTTCAAATCGTCAAGAGTACTTATCAGTTGGTCAGGGTCAGTCAACACAATATCAGCCAAGAAGTCATGTTGAACTCTCCCCTCCTCCTTATCCGACAAAAGAGGTAAATTCCTGAACCAATAGGCCAGCATGTTCTTGAGGTCAACCGCTTTGTCTCCATGAACTTTTAGTGACTTGCCAATCGAAGCAATAGCATTGTCCTTGCATATCATATACTCTTTGAACTTCTCCTTGCCTATTGGCACTGCTGCGCTCTTTATAAGAGAAACATTCATTTCATTGCTGTACTTTGTAAAGATCTACTGGCTGGTTTGCTGAGCAAACACTCCTAACCCGTATGCTGCGGCCTGGCGGATTTGGTTGGAGGGGTGGGCTGCGAAGTTGACTAGCACTGAGAAGAATTCGTCCCACTTGTCCTGGAAGAAGGGAGAAAGAAACTCTACCATGTCTACTAAGATATAGATGGCCAGACGATGGGCAGATTAAGAAAGACCTGGGAGTAATGTTTTGGGGATGATTTCTTTGAGGACATAGTTGGCTAGATCAAGGGCTTGTTCCTTATGCGTTTTAAATAAGATGCCTAGGACGTTGGCTATTCCTACCTGGAGTTCTTCCTCAATCTTCTCCTACTCTTAAATCATATCGATATCATCCTCCTCATAATCCTCCTAATCCTCCTTAGATTTCTCCTTCTCTTTTTGTTTTTCCTCCTTTCGCTTATCGCTGGTCATCAGCATTTTCAGCATCTTTTCTGAAAATACAGAAATCTAGATCTGTGTCAAGAAGGGAGTCTACAAAGAATCAATGCAGTTTTTTAGCGATTACATCAAATTTACCAGCACACTTGAATCATCCTCCTTCTCTGCTACCTACACTAACAGAGTCATAAACTCTTGCACCATCTTTACTGCCAACTCACGCTATCCTTGAACAGTCTTTAGCAGCAGAGGCAGGCAATTGAATGCCGCGTTCCTGACTACATCGTTTATATGGTTCTTTATTATGGGGTAGAGGATCTGACAAGTATCGAGAATGTATGGCCTGTAAGTGTTTGTCAACTTTTCTATGAAGATATTGAGCATAGAGATGGCCAGTTCTGCTTAGTCCGTCTCAAAAGTGTTAATTTTGGTATTTTCTTCCGTTAAGCTGATGCTGAAGTCATCCTTCAATACTGCTTTGATGATTGTGAACAGACCTGGCACGATTTCAGGAAGCCATTTACCCAGCTCTTCTCCAAATACAATAGCCAGTCTCTGCCAGCTGCTGATGAGATACGATTTCTGCGGGTCAACTTCACTCACGCGGTGCTGCATTTCAATCATTAGTCGTACGATAGGTTCCAACATGGCTCTAAAACTATCTGCTCCTACTGATTCTCCAATAATGGTGAGAGACTATAAGCAGCGGCCTTTGAGAAGGATGTATTCCTTGCCAGTGATACTAGTCATTATTTTGAAGATAAATTAACATGATCCTTCTAAGTAAGGCTTAAAGTCTGCTTTAGCTGCCTTGGCAATAGAGGAGATGGCACTTACTGATGATTCCTTCTCTATTGAAATTCCATCTTTCAATTGCTTAATGCTAACATCCATCAAACCTGCTAAGTAAGGCCTGACTCTTTAGACTTAGCAATGTTCTAGAAAATTTGTCAAAGCATTGGATGTATGTGCCCTTACGACAGGCACTGGATCTCTAGCCAGTTCCATCATCATGGGAACCAATTCTTCAGTGAAATGGTTCTGGAACTTAGGAGCCATGTCGTCTGAGATTTGCCCGATAGTGTGCATAAGAGCGTATCGGAGCTTGGGATTTTAACTCTTAGCAAATCGAGTGATTGTGCTGATGATGGGGATAATCTCGTCAAAATCGTCGATGTACTCACCTACCTGGGAAAGAGCCATGATCGCAGCATACTGATATCTCCACTCACTGTTCTGGAGCATCTTCATCACTATCTACGCGACCACCCCCACCATTTCTGTCTCACCTATAGCATCGATGAGCCTATCAATGCATTCCAACCCGAACTCTGTTATGTCTTGGTCTTAATCCCCATCCTGTTCCTCATTGAACCCCTCAGGAGGGGACATCCATTCCTTTGTTATTTTGCTGCTAATTGCGACCATGTTGGTGAAGATTAATTAGGTCACAAACACCCTACGCTCTTTGTTCTTGCGGAACATGGAAGGAAGGTTTTAGGCCATCCCTACTAACATTTATAAAGCCATCTTCCTCAATCCCTGATCACTGGTTTCTGTAAAAATCTGGTTGACCAGGTGGAAAAGCTCTTGGATGTATTTTTTCATCAGTTTTGGCTCACTTTCAACCATGTCGGCTAGTGCCTCAAGAGCATCCTCTCCTTCTCCCTTCTTAAACAGTCGATAAGTACATTAAAGAATGGGAATTATTAATCCAAGCATCTTCTTCGCATCCTTATTGTTGATAGAGCTCATGAACGTACAAGTACACTTGAGGGCAGAAACGGCCACTTCCTTACAAGAGTGTTGCATTCCATTGTTAAAAATTGGATAGAGACTTGGTATGTCGTTTTTCAACATATCGGGTGAAAATCCTGAATACGCCTACAGCGTAAGAAAGCCAGATTCTATGTGGGCTGGCACTTAAGAGCAAAAGAATTTGAAAACAGCATCTTTGAAGCCTGGCCATTCCTATTCAGACCGATTTAGCATTAAAATGCCGGCTAGCTAGCCAATGAGGTCACACAGATTGTGCCGCATTGCCTTCTCAGTTTCTCGGGATAAAGTTTCGAGCAGTCCCATCCTGACTCGTTCCCTTGTCGGGTTACTCAATTTGAACCAGATCTTATCTTCCTGTTCACCAAACTGTGACAGAGCCTTTTTAATCTGCGTACTGGAGAAGATCCTAGGTCTATAATCAGTGGATTGAATGATCAACTAGACGTAGATGAGGATAAGTTCCTCAGGCGAGTCCCTGAGAATGGCAGCGAGGGTCTTTTCAGCATCCTTTCGTTTTTCGTTGTTCTCAGGCTGGAGGACCATTTGGATGATGGTCATAACCTGTTCCATCAATGGAGTGTTGATCATTATTAACTTCAACAAACTCAATCTAGCTCAACAAGTTAGAAATAGGACTTCTATCAATTGGAATTTATAAACCTTTATTAGAACCAATGTCCAACAGAGATAGGTGTGTGCTGGAAGGCAATAAATTTATTGGATACTGCGCTTGCACCAAAATGTATTTTTTCAATCGTAAGTGTGAAAGTCCAGGCAGTCCTCGAGGGGCAAGAAGTAGTCCTACTACTGGGCATGCTCATCTGGCTCCTCCTCTTTTACCCTGCAGGAAGCGGGTTATTTTTAGACTAGGATCTTACGCAACTGTTTGATCTTACCAGACTTCATTGAGATTGCAACAAGCTTTATTTTCTCCTCCTGCTCGTCCACCATCTTTCTTATCTTCTTGAATGGCATTAGGCGGGCTTTTGTCCGTAATGAACTGTGCTCAATCTAACGCAAGAGTGTCTCAATTCGGCTAGCCTTTTCGCTGTCCAGGCATTTGGTGAGCATGATTTGCTCCACAGTTTCAGCGCTGAACTCAGGAGGATGTGTAGGGCCGGTATCTTATTGGTTCTACATTGAATAAGGCAAATTTAAAACTGGAAAGGAAGGAGTGTTTCTTGAACGAGCCCATGCTAGAAGGACCTTGTGCTATGATCTATTTAAATTAACTAACTTACTATAGAAATAGAAAACTGATATCCAATTATTTAGTAAGAGTATCCACACTTGACCTACTCAATTTGTGGTGCGTCACACTTTAGACATATCCATCATCTTCATCTTCAACATTGGAGTTAGCTATGATAAGATGTGAGGACTACCAGGACTACCAGGACTGGAGGAATGCTGATCGAGTGCCAGTATCAGTAGTGATGAGTAATAGTAGTGATCACATGACTTAATTAGAGCTATACCATTTTAATTCCAACCAACATTTTCAGTAATTTTAGGTGAAGAAGGTAGATGCTCTATAAGGACTTTGTAATAGATTCGGTTACGTTAATTATTTATCGCTCATTGATTTAATGACATATGAATTTATCAAGCCTTATCCAGCACACGCCGGAAAGCTAGCTTCATCTAGTTTGCTGAGCATGGCACTGTCTGGTACTCGACCCACTGCCGCATCTCTCCCTCTCCAGCGTTCAAACTGCTGCACAGGGCAATTACTAACACTCTTTTCCCCCCAATATTTTTGCACAGGGTAGGCAAATCTTTTGCCATACAAACCACAAGAATCTGAACTTCAGTATTATCGAGTACCATCTTTTCTTTTTCGAGAGATGGGATGAAAGACTAAAGCAGATAGTCAAGTTCTTTGTTATCAAGGAGGGAGCAGACTCGCCATCCTTCCAGAAAGTAACTTAATTCTTGCATCTACACTTATGGCAGGAATTAGGGAGCACCCAACCTTCCAAAAGGAATCTACTACCCCAATTAACCCATCGTTGGAGGTAATTTTGTCTTTGACAGGATAATTCCAGGACTTTCATTCCTCAAACAAGTGTACCCGTCAAACTGCTAGGCGAGTTCCTCCTTATACTTGTGGTAAAGATTAGTACTAGAAAAACTAGTTTGCGAGACGATTATGCGCTGGTTAGTCATCTTTATTATGGAATCTGCTTAGTCACTTATAAGCAGCACCATCACCAGTTAAATGAACCGTAGGTATTCAAGACTGGTCCAGTACTCCTCCTCATCTATCATCAATATTATCTAATACTTCGTCTTGTAGAAACGATGGTACCACTATGCGAGTTCTCCCAGCCACAGGAAAAAGTTGTGCATTTCCACCTGTTATTTGATGGGCACCTTCCATTGATGGATGCGCTGTTAGACATCTTCCTAGACCATCATCAGAAACCGTTGAGCATAGACGTGAGTGAACAGTCCAGTCCAGCATTTTTATTTGGGCAGTTCGAGTGGTTCGAGGTTGAAGAACATTTGCAGTGTTGGCTGTCTTAGGACAGGGGCAGAGGGGCAGTGCAGGCAGAGGCTAAAACCTTCCTACAGTTATTCTTATCTTTACTGAAAAATTGTATCTAGACAGGCCCAGAGCAAAGTCTTTTCTTCAAACAAGCAAATTCCCATCCGAACTATGAACTGTTGTCCTTCCAAGCAATAAGCATACGAATGTCTCGAGTTTGAGCTCCCTTCTTTCCGCGCTTTAAAAAGGATACGGTTCACTTACTTTATGAAGTTGGTACCTGACTCTCTTGATTTTAAAGCTGATAGCTTTGCCAGGCAGTCCAGCCGGTTGTTATCCTCTGGTAGGTCGAGTCGTTCAATCACCCACCGATTGTAGTGTATCAGATCAGCTTTCTCATTGAACACTAGCAGGCCAATCCCATTGATCTAGTACAACAGTCGTGACATATGGTTATCAGTCGAATGGTTTTTTTCTGGATGCTCCACCAAAGCGCGAGCTGAGATCCTGCGAGGTCTGATGAATGACCTAATGGGTTAATGAGTCTACTAGATGCTTTAGATATGGGTTCGCTTTTCATCATCTACTTTAGGAGCATAGTTTTCAAGAGTAAGGTAGAGTAGCAGGGAAAAGGTAAGAGCACAGAATTAGATGCGTCCATAGATGGTGAGGTTGATTCGCACAGCCACAAAAGACAGTCCGCTTAAGAATAGTATGAGTTTTATAAGCCTCTGTTTGACCAGTTTGGCAATCACTACTGAAGCGAATGCTGCCTACATTAAGTCCTGGGTGAGAACCCTACCACTGCGGAATTGCATCTAAGTGCTGGTTATTATTTCTGTGAAGAGGATGAAGGAAATACAAAGATCGATTATTGTGATGATCGAATTCTAGTTTTGGATTGTATCTGCAAGCAGGTAGCGCAGCATACTCAGTAATAGAATAATGGAGGTCGTTACAACAGTCAGGATGTCTCGTATCATCAACTCTTCCATCTAAGGAAGGATTATTAGCTTTATAAGTCGGACGATCGATATCGAGAAGGTTGCACAGATCAGGGACATTCAAAAATGCGTTTCTGCTCGGTAGTCTAATTATTCCATTCCAGCATAGACCAGGCCAGGGACTCCACCTACATGTAAGCCTTTTTGATCATGAGCGATAAATAGTTTTAATACTAAAGATGCACCGAACTAACCAGGACCACCTTGTACCTGCTTCTTTTCATCAAATTATCTCCTACAAGCAGAGCAGAATCAGCTCCAGAGAAGACTCATGTCCGCAGCCGTGTGATTAATCTTCACTCAGGGAGGAAAATACAAGACTTCATGAACAACTAACTAAGCTCAGGAAATAGCAAAAAACTGGAAAAATGTCTGCTTCAGTTTTTCAACCAGATGTTCAGCAATCTGCTGGGTGATGGTTAAAGTTCAGGGAAGGGGACAGTAGAGCAATCAATGGCTATTGTTCGAGTGCTCGAAAATGCTTAAATTCAGGTTGGAGTGGACCATTAAAATACTGTTCTCTTTGATTCCCTTCGCTCTTCACCTAACCGCCACTAATGATTGTTATTTATTCATGATTCTCATTCTAC
The DNA here is from genome assembly GCF_963383615.2 of Lipophrys pholis. NCBI lineage: Eukaryota > Metazoa > Chordata > Actinopteri > Blenniiformes > Blenniidae > Lipophrys > Lipophrys pholis. The sequence goes on along the minus strand of NW_028291910.1, from coordinate 19,015 downwards.
ACTTTCTGAGCATAGTGGCCCCTCTCTCTGTAAAGTAAGGGGTTGGGGTTGGGGTTGGGGTTGGGGTTGGGGTTGGGGTTGGGGTTGGGGTTGGGGGGAAAACTTTAGGTAGTCGACTGATGCAGGTCAAATCATCATTTACAGCAATAAGAGTATCCTCCATCAACTCGATAATTTCAACCATGCTCCTGTCTCCAAACATGACCTCAACAAGAAGTCGTACTGTGGCAAGGCTGGATTCGGGCAGAAAACACTTGACCACATCCGACACGAGTGCGATAGAAAATTCCCTTCAAGGACGATCGATAATCTGCCAGACATCTTGCCAGATACGGACTTCATCTCATACGCCTACCTGTCAAAGAACGTGCAATTCAAAGCACCCTTCACCAAGGCAGATTCTGGTGTGCGCTTCTACGAACAAAATGTCAAGGGCTTCTACGCAGAGGAGCCCTTGAAGAGCAGGACGTGTTTCAGATGCCCATGATAAAGCTGCACGAGTCGAAGGATTACGATAAGTTCATTGGCAAGGTGATAAAGAACCACTAGTTCGATGGGATGATGATTGCCAAAATGAGAGAGGAGATAAAATTCGACTTGGACGAGAAAGGTGTAAAGCTATAGAACGAGGCTATAATAGCGCTGCTACTAGGATCAGTTTATTCTCCAGGGTAACCAAAGAGAATAGTGATAGACAGTTCCTTCTGGGTGCTGATGAGATAAAAAGGAAGGAACCCGTATTTCATCGCACAAGTTAATGATAGCGAATGGCTACTCAGCCTGCCTGATGAGTAAATCTGATCTTCATAGCTTATGTCTCCTTGCACTGTGCTTGCTTAACTCCTCCTTGCTGGTGAATCTGCGCCCACAATTTGCCACCTTGCACAGGTATCCAGTTGGCAGTCGATCTAGCAGAACCATTATGCTCTGCCTGCACTCTGACACTTCACCTGCTGCTCTCGAAGCCCGTCGCAGCTTCATTCCCAGGGCCAAGTCACATTGCTCATTGTACTTACTAAGCAAATCGGGTAGTTAACCAGCCATGATATCAGCAGACTCAGAGTGAACATCACTGATTGCGATAAGGAGTTTGAGACACAGACTGACAATTTCCATATCGTTTGTCGAGCATTCTTTGAGCAGCTGGATGGATGCTTCTCTACAGGAATTTAGGAAGGGGGGATCAGTATGCTTGGTTGCAAGGTTGATCAGCACTCCTAGCGAGTAGAAGACGATTTCTTTGGAGGAACTTTACGTCAGTATAAGACAGGCCTCATGCAATCTGAACTTAATTATCGCACGAAGAGTGTCTTCTTTTCGACTTAGGTTGGCAAGCACCCTCAAACCTTCGCAAGTTACCTCTTCGTCATCCGTTTGGATAATGTAATCTGAAATGGTTTGCACCACCTCTTGTCTCACCTCCTTTAGCTCCAGTTAGATCATCATTTCCCTCTCGTAGAACAGCAGGTTGGCTAGGCAGCTGAGTCCGCACACCACTAGTTCCTTCTCCTTACCGACATCTCGCTTACGTGACAGCACTCCCCGAACTGCCTTGACAGTCCGCTTGAAGCATTCGCTTTGATGGGCTGATAAATCTTACCCAATTTCAATGCTGGCGGCTAGATTAGCCAGCAATCTCAACAGCCTTGTCAGAGCCTAAGCTGAGGTCTCTTTAGACAGCTGCTTGAAGTCCCAACTGGTGAAGCTAATGTTCATGCGAGCGATTTCTGGCCTTGGACAAGCGTATTGCTACAGGCAAGAGACGATATCCTGAAGGGCACCTTATGTCCTATAAAGAGTGTGCTTGATGGACTAGTCAAATCCTGTGAGATTGGCGAGAGTGGTGGTAACCCTCGTGATGAAGTGCACATCGTTCTTGTAGAGTCGCATAAAGGAACATAGCACTCTTGAAATACCATCTAGAGCCAACAGCTGTCCACAGCATGATTCCTCTTCACTAACTCGTGCCAGCACTCGCAGTCCATTTAAAATGAGATCTTTGTGATGATTGAAGCGCTCAAGGCTACTCCAAATCAGTACTAGTAGCCCTACTGAAGTGAAGGTTTGGCTAGCATCTTCTGCCCCCACAGCATGTCTGAAGATACTGCTGAAGAGACGATTGGCCTAAGAGTGTGGCGCCCGGGCACTAAGTAACTATTTATAGCTATTTGTTAGGAGAAGCAGTGAAGGATGTAGGGCGATGACTGGTCGATAGTGTTCATATTAACTACAGACTTTAATGCCATTTAGCAGGGCAATGATCATGCGGTTGAGCGGTGGCTCTTTCTAGCTGGGTTTGTTACTGTGGATGGAAGGGAGAGTAGTCTTCTCGTGTTGTTGAGCAGCCTTCAGTTATTTTTTTAGTGGTGGTAAGGGAGCATCCTTCTTGAGGCTCCTCTGCCTTAAACGCGGCCTCTAAATTGCTGAGGTTATTCGAGAGGTGCTTTTCTAGCGCTTCATGCTGCTCTCTTCTCCAATGGTTGGCAAATATTTTTACAGTGCTTGAAGGAGGGTAAGGAGCCTGCGAGGAATTCTAGCTTCCTGCACAAGCTCAGAATCCTTTTTGCTGCGTAACAGCTCTCCACACTTTTAAAGGAATGCTGTCAGATCCACTAGATACAGATCACGATATTCCTCGCTGGCTTCATCACCTGGGATCCCCTTAGCAGCTAGGTCTAGGATGCATGCAGCCTGCAAAGCTTGCAAGGATTTATCCTGGCGGGAGAAATTCAGGCATAGTGGCTGGAGAATATGGTGGAGTGGGAGTGAGGAGGCGAGCAGCTAGGGAAGGAGGGGAAGCAGGGGGGTTAATGCATTGTGAACTGCGAACTAGGCAGCCTGTCGGTGGAGTGCTTACATGATTTGGATGATAGATGGGGATAAGTGAATTGAGGTGAAGATTTAAAATGCAGAAAGAGGAAACCATTAATATTATCCTGATTGGAGACATCAACGTGGGCAAGACCAGCCTCATCCTCCAGTACCTGAACAGGACCAAGAAGAAGCTCCTCCCCACTCTTGGAGTCGAGTACTTCACCAAGGACATCTGCAAAAGGGGAAAAGACTATCGCCTACACATCTGGGATACCTGTACTCCTTCTCATCAGCCGGCTCTGAAAAGTACAAGTCAGTCACCACCAACTACTACAGGCGTTCAGATGCAGCTATCCTGCTATTCGACGTATCCAACAGCCTCACTTTTGCAGCAATCAGTGATTGGCTTGCTCTAATCAGATAGAAATCAAGGTCAAATTTCTTTTTGGTTGGCAACAAAATCGACCTTCCTGAGAGAAGTGAGTAGTTGGTGCTCCAGGCTCGTTCCAAAAACATACCCTATTGCTAGGTCTCAGCTCTAAAGGGAACTGGTGTTGACGAGTGCTTTGAGCGGGTGATAGAGTATGTGCTGAGCTAGAAGGAGAGAAGGCAGTTTTAAAATGAAAATGATAACAGCCTTCTGTCCAGGTCCCTTACAAACTCTGACAGGATGAACACTGAAGTAGCAAGGGGTGATCAGCCGATGCTGACAATCGAAGAGGAAGGGGTGGAGTGCTGCTGCTAGCTATTTAAATGATATTTCTTAATGTAGGAACTTTAAAAGGACGTTCAGACCAGCACTGAGGGGTTGGGGTTGGGGTTGGGGTTGGGGTGGGTTGGGGTTGGGGTTGGGGTTGGGGTTGGGGTTGGGGTTGGGGTTGGGGTTGGGGTTGGGGTTGGGGTTGGGGTTGGGGTTGGGGTTGGGGTTGGGGTTGGGGTTGGGATGGCTAAAAAACCCTTACCCAGTAAGGTGTCAAAGACTCAGTACCATTCCAAGGATGATGCCTCAGGGCTGCTTGGAATGTTCGGCCGTTGCAAAGGCAGTTAATGCTGGGTGAAGGTGTTAGAATGCGGGGCGAGGACAGAAACACTGCACAGTGAAGTGAATAGTCGTTTAAAGCTTAGCCCTCTGCCTGAGCTAGTAAGTGAGAAGAGTTTGCATAACTACATTGATTCTAAATTCAAGGAAGAAAGACTAGCATCACTTCCTGGAAGAGAGGAATCTTCAGCAGTCCAATTCATAAAGAACTATGCTTTTAGCAACAAGCACCTCAGCCAAGAATCCTTCAAAAAGATGAGGATCAACATCAAGCGCTACAAAAACTGCATCTTCTTCGGACAGATGGTCTCAGGCCAAAAAGAGGGAGTAGGACTGTTAGTGTTCAACGATGGGCGTAGATATGAAGGTGAGTTCACAGACGACATGAAGAGTGGATTCGGAGTTTAGATCGGACATTCGTAGACCTACATCGGTGAGTGGTTCAGGGACAGAGAGAGGGGTTTGGACTGCTGATGAAAGGGGACATGATTGAAGTTGGCTTTTTTACTGAGGGGGTAGAGAATGGAGCAATCATATGTATCAGCAAAGAAAGCAAAGCACTACTCGAAATGAGAGAAGGCAATCCTGGTGGCTTTATAGTTGAGGTGCATGAAAGTGGAGACACCTATGTGGGTAACAAGATGAAAGGATAAAAGCATGGGTTCGGACTGCAAAGGTTCGCTAATGAGGATCTCTATGCAGGGAACTATTAGTCTGACCCATAGGGCTACGGATAGTACTATTGGTCTAACGGGGCACTCTACAAAGGTTAGTTCTTGAATGGATTGCGCCATGGAAAAGGGGTTTGGATTAAACCTGGAGGAGATCATTACTAGGGTGAGTATAAGAACGATAAGAAGTGCGGGTATGGGAAGTACGTGTGGGGGACTGGAAGTGAGTACATTGGGTAGTTTTATAACGACTTGCGGCATGGGCCAGGGAGGATGCTGGAGGAAGGGGTGGAGCGAAGTGGGAACTGGGTGAATGGCTTGGAATAAAAGAAATCTTCTGGGAAAAAGAAGAAATGAATTTATTAAAGTTATTTAATCTTCTTTGTAGACTATTAACCGTCCATTCAAATCAAAATAATCATAGCATCTTCTTGTACTGACTAAAGGTCATCATCGGTTTCTGCTTTTGCAGTCCCTTTTGTTGCAGTCGGTTCTCCTTGCCTTCCAACCACGCCGATTCGAAAACGTAAAATTAAAGTTTCTGCTCGTGTTGCTTAACTTGCCCTTACCCTATCTCCGATCAAGCAGATTGTTAATCTACTCCAGCTGTCGATTTACCTGCTGTGAGTCGCACATCCGCCTGGTCTGTATTTTCTTCAATGCGTATTGCTCAATTGTCCTTTTAGTCTGGTCGACTAATTCCTTACTTGCTGTCTATCTCTCAAAGTGTTATTTAGCTTGGTTCAACAAATGCTAGTTTATACTTTTCAGCCCCTTCTGAAAGGCTTCTTGGCTGTATCGGGTTGCTAATTTCCATCAGTTACTCGCGCAGAACTGCACACAAGTGATCAACTGTTTCCCGTATGCCTTTGGAATGGGATGCTCATAAGAATAGCGGTGGGGACTCTCCTTGTCAGGCAAGTCGTGGGCCAGAGTATGTTAAAAGGAAGTGGGACTTTGACTGATTTCGAACTGCATAACGTATATTTAAGATATTCATCTCTTCTTTTTGTCCTTCTTCTTTTTCTTGTCATCATCCTTAGGACCTAACTTCTTGAGTCTGCGCTATTTCAGACCTGTCACCTCATCTGTAAATGCCCTAAACTTCTCATACTCTTGGAAATAGGTGCAGTACGTGTTCGACAGGGGTTCCACGAATTCAGACAGGCGGAGAGGGTCTTCCTTGATCCTCTTTATCCGCAGTGGAGTAACCACTTTGTTGATGGTCTGCTTGAACTGGTGAGTAATGGACGCTTCCTCCCGTGAATCCCTCAGTGATGTGTGCAAAGTTATTGACAGACAGTGACTAAGGCACTTCAACTCCCTTCTCTTCAATCATACTCTTGATGATCAGTTTCCGAGTCGAATAGTTGGGGTAGGGGAAGTAGAACTTACGATCGAATAGTTTTTTCAGCTACTTCATGGACGCTTAATATGGCTTGTTCGTGCTAGCAATCACTGCTATCCGGTCAGTCAGCTTCCACAGCTTGTTCTTGCGCATGTCCGTCATTGGCTTCTTCAGCTTTGCACCTGAGTTGGGGTTGGAACTTGACTTTTTCTTCTTGGCAGGAAAAATCAACTCCAGCTCATCAACCATCACAATTGAAGGCTGGTACTACTTGGCACAAATGATAGTCATCCACAGCATTCGAGTCCACCCTTGTTTGTCAACGAATTTACCCTCCAAGTTGCTCACCGACAAATCAAATATGAGAGCATTGCATTGGTTTGAGAGGGCACGTATAGCCAGGGTCTTACCCGTGCCCATTGGACCATAGAAAAGAAACCAGTTCATTCTCTATGTCATTCTTTCTTTTACGAACTATGAGCCCAGAGGAATGGCCACTAATTCTGAGAGCACTGATCTCAACTGTGCCATGGAGGGATCAGCATGAGTTCGGAATGCTTGGAGATGAGGGATGCCAGAGGGTTGTATTCTCCTATGAGGTCGTTCATCTTGGCTGGTTTAATTTTTTTGATTATGTTGTACATTACCAGCTCTTCGAACAGCAACTCGGTTGGCTTCTTGCCCAGTCCTTGAGGGATTTTAACTTTGGGCCCTTTAGGCTTCTTTTTCTTCTTTTCTTTCCTTTTTTGAGTTTGATTCCATACTTAATCCTCAGATTGTCAAGTTCGATGTCGATGAGATCGTCAATAGTCTTTTTGATTTTCTATTCAACATCAGGCCTGACCAGGTCACGAGCCACTTCACTCACATAGTTCTGTTAAAAGTTGTCGCTTTCATCTCTCCGTCCCCAGTCGATATCATGTTTTTCTATATCATTCTGGATCTTTAGGACAACTTTAGTGGGGCCCATTTTTTAGTGCTAGTCCATGAATTCATCCAGACCCGTTTTCTTTTGCTTCTTATCCTTCTTTGGGTCTTTTTTTCTTTGCCTCGTCTTTCTTGTTCTTCTTCTTGTCGTAGGAGGAGGCACCACCGTGTCCTTATCGTAGTACTAGACAGCCTTCTTTGCAGCTCAGGACATCCTTGCACCCACTTTCTGCGGTCATCTAATAGCTTTTCCTTTCATATCAGGTCCTTCAGTTACTTCAACTTCTCTCTTAAGCTCCCGTAGATCGCTAATGTAATTGCTGCTAAATTAATCCTGCTTGAGCTTCAGCTTCTGGCGCTTGACATTTGCCTTGACTCGATTTTCCCTCTCGATTTCGGAGTTGAACGGTCTGGAGATGCCTAGGAAAATGCACTATTCTGAGCGTAGGTTCATAAGTCTTTTGCGGGCGATGTAGGCCCTTATAAAAGCCTGCACCACTGTGGTGGCAGCCGTTATCTCCTATTCTTCCTTCGCCTACAGATTCAAGCTTTTCTAGTTTTTCTTCTAAGCCTCTTTCATGTAGAACTTCATTAGCTTGCATCTCTCAATGCCTTGCCTACCTCGTTCCAGGGTCTGGATGATGCGGATGGCATTGTCATCACTCGCCTTCAATTTACTGTCTTCAAAGACTTCCTCCTCTGGCTCGGTGGTGTCATGATACTCCAGCATGAATCTTTCTAGCATTGTGCTTCTCTTCTCCATTCGGATAGGGTCCTGTTCTCTGAAAAAGTGTGGAATGGGCACTTCCAGGGCATTAGTAGTCAGCTTCATGTCCATGATGATTTCGTCCAAATTGACAAAATCACTTTGCATGATCAGGTCTTGAGTGCTGTAACGCACCAAATTAGCCTTGACTTCACAGATACGCACCATTGAGTTGTCAAGCATGCTCTTTAGCAGCTCCCTCTTTTGGGGGTGCACCAGCTGATCGTAGCAGTCCTATAGCTTGCGGTAGCAATCGATGTACTTGATGTAGAGACTAGCATAGAACTGGAACCACTAGATGTCAGTTCGTTTGTAAGAGAGTCCCTTTTCTGCTGAGTCCTCCAGAGGCTGGTTTTCCAGAGTGATTTGTTAGAGCAGGTCATTGATGGCTTCCTCCCACTTCTGGTTGTAGTACAAATTGCTCATTGTATCCTAAATAAAAACTGATGCATTCTCTTTATCTCAGACCACCTCGTACAGAAAACAAAGTCAGAACAACACGAACAAAGTCTATCAACAACCCTGAACACTTTTGCCCTACTTAATAATATGTGATGCAGCCTTTGATCTGCCCCATAGCCCTTACCCGGACAGGTAGGCTTGACAGTTAGATAAAGAGCAGAAAGAAACTTAGCTAAAGCTTAAAGCAACAGTACTTCAATCTGGTCGATGGCAGTAATCGATAGTACTACCAGGAGATGACCAAGATTGGTACTGGCAAAAAGTCATATGGAAATAAGCTGGATCTGGGTAGAGTAAAGGGGCAAAGTCTGTATGCAGTAGATTATGAGCGAAGGCAAGCAACGAGTAGTGAGAGAATAAGAAATCCGAAAAGCAAGCACCTCTGCAACAAAATAATAACGTACTCAGTTTATGCTACCTTTTAAAAGCAATGTCCAGCCAAACGAGATTATTTAAGGATAATTTGGACTGCATTGGAGGTCTCCCCTTTAATTTTAATTAAGTACAGGATTTCAAAACCCTGGTCACACAGAGGTAGGTATTGCAATCAAAGGATGGCTTGAAGACTATTGGAGGAGGCTTCTTCGGAAGTTGCACTTCCTATGCTGAATCCTTCTCATAAAGAAAACCAATCAAAGGGCTTCCTTTTTAATCTACCTATAAGGTCAAACCAAGAGGCAAGTACAAATCTAAGCAGAGGAATGTATAGCTGGATTCACGAATACCAGGCTTTGTGGCAATATGATTCATTTTAATTCATCTGTTATTTGCCGATGGTATAAGTCTTGATCAGTTTGATACCTTGCTCAGTATCACAGGCTCAGCCCAGATTGATGTCACCATCGACCCCAATGCACGCAAAAAACATGCCACTTTTCATGACCGCTCAGGCAACAAGGTCAAACTTCCAGTCTACACTGGCGACGATGACATCTCAGGGCTAGTCGAAATACGCCTTCACAACACCAGAAAGATGGAGCATATAGGTGTCCGAATTGAACTGATCGGACATCTGGAGATGTACACAGATAAGACTCTCTCGACTGATTTCATTTCGATGGGGAAAGAGTTAGAGCCGGCTGGAACTCTCAGCTAAAACAAGAACTATCGATTCCTTTTTCCTCGGTTCTAAAAGCTTATGAGACTTTCTATGGGAACTCTGGGAGTGTCAGGTATTTCATGCGCGTCACTATCACAAGGAATTACAGCACGAAAATATCCAAGGAGGTTGACTTCGCAGTACAGCTGCCTACTCCTTAGCTAGCCGGTGAGGATTAGGGAGCTATCAAGCTTGAGGTAGGGATTGAAGAATGCCTGCATATTGAGTTCTAGTACAACAAAGCCAACTATCACCTGAAAGACTGCATTTTTGGCAAAGTTTCATTCCACCTGGTCAGAATAAAGCTTAAGATAATGGAGATTGCCATTATTCGGAGGGAGGTAGTAGGACACGGTCCGAACGCAGTGACTGACAATGAGACTTTGGTGCATTTTGAGGTTATGGACGGATGTCCTGCGAAGGGAGAGATAATTCCGATCAGGATTTACCTTTCAGGAGTGGATCTCACTCCAGTTACAAGGACATAAACAAGCGACTGGCAGTCCGACACTTCCTGAATCTGATTCTGGTGGACGAGGAAGAGCGCAGATACTTTAAGCAGCACGAGATCACGATATACAGGAAAAGATGATTATCTCAAATATCTAATAACCACTTGTGATCCTGGATGTTCAAGATAAAGTAAGGATTTCTGCCTTTCTATCTCATCAACACCCAAAGGCACTGTCCAGTATTATTATCTTTGGTTATTCCTAGTAAATTTATACTGATTATGTTACAATTATTATAGCCTCGTTCTATAGCTTTACGCCTTTCTCGTCCAAGTCGAATTTTATCTCTTCTCTCATTTTGGCAATCATCATCCCATCGAACTAGTCGTTCTTTATCACCTTGCCAATGAACTTATCGTAATCCTTCGACTCGTGCAGCTTTATCATGGGCATCTGAAACACGTCCTGCTCTTCAAGGGCTTTCCCATCTCTGTCGGGAATCTGTGGGATATCATCATACCCCTTGGCTAGGAACAGCTACTCATCTTCTTGCTTCAACTTGAGTTTTACAATGAAACGTTCTTCTGACTCGTACTCGATCACCTCCACTTCAGACTTCTGGTCGTCCTCTGCGTAGAAGCCCTTGACATTTTGTTCGTAGAAGCGCACACCAGAATCTGCCTTGGTGAAGGGTGCTTTGAATTGCACGTTCTTTGACAGGTAGGCGTATGAGATGAAGTCCGTATCTGGCAAGATGTCTGGCAGATTATCGATCGTCCTTGAAGGGAATTTTCTATCGCACTCGTGTCGGATGTGGTCAAGTGTTTTCTGCCCGAATCCAGCCTTGCCACAGTACGACTTCTTGTTGAGGTCATGTTTGGAGACAGGAGCATGGTTGAAATTATCGAGTTGATGGAGGATACTCTTGTTGCTGTAAATGATGATTTCACCTGCATCAGTCGACTGCCTAAAGTTTTCCCAGGCAATGCTCATGGCTGCTCCCCAGACCAGGTTGCTCCCGTTCTTGATAGGGTTGATTTACTGAACAGAGAGAGGGGCCACTATGCTCAGAAAGTGTAGAATGAGAATCATTTTGATTGACATCGATTAATTGAGTGAAATAAGTTCAAATATAATATGAAAATGCTGAAGTAGATTGAGGCTGTGGTTGGGAGGAAGACGGTCATAGAGTATGGCATGCCGGTGTGATATATAAGTACAAGATCAAGTGGAGAGGCAGTCATTTCTCCACATGGGAATCTATCTATGAACTTACAACCCTTCGCTTAAAGTATGATGGGCTCTATGATTCATCTAACTTCTAAAATGGCTAATAGCCTAAACTATTCGTCAAAATCAGTTAGGCCGGCCAAGAAAACACCCTTAACAAAAATCAGTAAGTTTATTAGCTACCGAGTCTCCTTTCACTAGCCCTGCCCCTAGAGCAGCCTAGTCCACTCTGGCTTCACAGATTAAATTGCCAGACAAAACCATAAAGGAAGAATCTATCAAGAAAGAATATCTTGCGCCTAAGAACTGTGCTAATTGTGGGAGGAGAGTGATTCAAAGATTAAGTTTACACAAAGCTTGTGAATACACAGTGAGAGGAGGGAGCATGAGTCATGTAGTGGGAACATCATGTGAACAAGGTCAGTGCATGATCATGATCAAGAATAAGACAGGGGTGGTAAACAAGAGGAAGGATCAGCTAGACTAATAAGAACAACAGCTATTACTTTAATTCTATCAGCAAAAGTTCACTATGCTCTGAATTACATGAAATTACTATCTCATATGGAGTACACGATTCCTTTTGTGCGCTACCCTATGCCCATGAAGCCCTTGCTTATCGTCAGTCGCACTCCTTTCTCTAAATCCCGATCCACCAAACTGGTTTGCTCCACTATGCTCACTCCTTTGGGACCTGCAGCGAAGACTTGTTAATCCAATGTGGAAAGGCTATAGATGGGCTCTTTGTGAGGGATTAGCATGGGCATGGGCATTCGCAGGTCGAACAATGAGAGATGAGCATAATCTCCACCAAATGCAATAGATTTTGGCCCATGAAGAACTCCTGCATTGATAGGGTTCGACTGCTTGATCTAGCGACATATTTTTTCTTATCCAATGTCAAAGATAGACACTTGGCTGGAGTACACACTGGCAACGAGATGATAGTTGTCCATCAGTATCATTTAACAAAGGGAGTCATCTTTAAGAGGAATGCTGGTGAACTCCTATAGGGAATCTTCCTCCTTTTCGAACAGACCCAGCTCTGTCTATTGTTAAATGCCAAGGTAGTGTTTTAAAGGGAAAATCTGTTTGATCTGAAAATTTGGCTAAAAAAGATCGCAGTCCTGATCCATTATTTCAAGGGATCTGTCATTGAGAACAGTGAAAATGATGCCCTTTATGCAACAAAAGTCAATTATTTATTGGCTAGCCTTCCTCGTCTGGATTTTCTATTCTAAATCCAATAAATTTTTAAATTGGATCTTGTTCTTATAATGACTTAGCGCTGTTCCATCCTCGATGTCTAGACGTGGGCCTGACGTTTTAAACCTGACGCTTTCAAGTTTCGTCTTCTTTTAGTTTTTGTATTTGTCGAATGATTTGATAGATTTGACTGAGCGTAAACTCTTGATGGTGGATAGTATGGAACAGGACTCAGCAATGGACTTTTCCTAAAGTTTCATTTCCTTCTAGTTCTAAATATCCTTTTGGATGCGTTTAAACTTACGTTGATATTTTTCCACGATTTTGGTATTTTCGAGAGCGAGACTCTAAAGCAATTCTTTCTGCATTTTTTTCTGTCCATTGATCTCATCAGTAAGCTGCTGGTACCGCTCGTTCAACAGTTGATTCCTTGTTTCTTCACTGCTGGATATATCAGGTCTGAAACTTCTTGGGCTTTTCATAATATAAATTTATGAAGTAGCATGATGCTACCATGAATATATTGGTGCAATAAATGATCAGCCAATCCAAAAGAGCCTACATATCTACCATAGTATCAATCCCTATTGTATCATTGTATCCAATCTTTATTCAATGGATTTCAGGGAAGAACTTGTCAACACTGCCAACAGCATTATGGCACCAGGCAAGGGCATCTTGGCCGCAGACTAAAGTCCTGGGTCCGTCAAGAAGAAATTCGACACTATTGGAATTTAGAACAATCAAGAAAATCGACAGGCCTATAGAGAGATGCTCGTTGGAACTCCAGATCTATAGAAATACATTTCTGGAATCATCTTCCAGTAGGAGACTACCCGTCAAAAAATTGGGGACAAGACATTCGTCTAATATGCTGCCAGTAAGGGTATTGTGCCAGGAATTAAGGTCGACAAAAGCCCTAGTCCTCTTCCAGGTGGGCTGCCTGATGAAACTTTCACTAAAGGACTCGACTCACTTGATGCCATGGCCAAAGAATTCTATGCCCTGGGCTGCCGCTTTGCTAAATGGAGGTCTGTGATCAGAATAGTTCCAGGAGGGCCAAGCTAGCTGTCCATTGCTGAAAATGCATGGGGCTTGGCTAGATATGCCAAGATCTGTCAGGATAATGGACTGGTTCCGATAGTCTAACCCTAAGTGCTTGCAGATGGACCACATGATATCTAAACATGTCAGAGGGCTTCAGAAAAGACTTATGCTGCAGTGGTGAAGGCTTTGCATGATAACCATATATTTTGGGAAGGATGTCTGCTAAAGCCCAACATGATAACTTATGGATTGGCATGCAGTGACAAAGCCAAGGGAACACCGATTGAAAATGCTAGACGCACTGTGCGTGCACTGAATAGGACAATCCCTGGTGCTTTGGCGGGAGTAGTTTTCCTATCAGGTGGACAGAGTGAAGAAGAGGCTTCTTTGAATCTCAATGAGATTAACAAAATCACAGATATCAGAAAACCATGGCCACTCAGTTTTTCATATGGCAGAGCCTTACAAAATAGTGCTTTGAAAGCCTGGGGAGGCAAGAAGGAAAACGAAGAGGCAGGAAGGGTGGCCTTGACAGAGCGAGCAAAAGCCAACTCTGAGGCGCGACAAGGAATCTATGGTGGTTCTTCGGACAAGACTGCAAACTAGTCACTGTACCAGAAGGATTACAAGTATTGAAAGCCTTGATAATATATGGAAAAATGGTTTATTGTGTTGATCACTTTCGGGCTCATCTTATCAGGCGCACTCAATACCATCAGCTTTAAAGGGCAAAATTCCCAGGTTGTCTACGCGGGTGCCTATGTCAAGTACTTCTTCCACCCTTATATCCAGACCTGTGTTATGTTCATCGGCTAGGCCTTTATGCTACCCATCTTCATGCTCTTTAAACGACTGAACCATGAAGCCTTCCGGACAAAGTAACTGTAGGCTGAGAGTTAAGGTAAGACTCTAAACATGAACAAGTTGCTGCTGATAATACCAGCTTTATGTGACCTAATAAACTCGACCTTAGTGTTCATAGGACTGAACTTCCTGTCTTCTTCAGTGTACCAGATAATGAGGGGAGGGGTCATACTGTCAACTGCCTTATGCACTCGCTTCTTCCTGAGAGAGACTTTAAAGCGGCGGTAAATCTGGGGCTGTTTCATTTCGATGGTAGGAATTACCATCGTAGGAATAAATTCCATATTCTTCTCAAAGAATTCCACACACTCTACAGGTCAAACGGTTATGGGAATCATCCTGATTTTCATTGGAATTATCTTCAATGGCTTCTTTTACACCTACGAGCAAAAGCTTCTACGCAGGTATCACTTGGAGCCTCTCTAAATGGTAGGTTATTAGGGTTTGTTTGGCCTTCTCATCTATTTCATAATTCTCAGCTTCATACAATTCGTGCACTGTCCCTTCTCGCCAGAGGGCTGCGCCTTCACTCCGCTGAGTTACCCCCGAATCGAATACGTGCCTTCCTATTTCCAGCAAATTGGTAATAATGGGGAGCTACTCTTTTTCGTTTTGTTCAGCATGATCACGATTTCAATCTTCAATTTCACAGGTATTTCGGCTACTAAATACATCAATGCTGTAGCTCGTTCGGTAGGAGACGTATCTCGCACTGTTATGGTCTGGGTCATAGGGCTTATTGTCTCTGGAGCAATAGGGAACACTCACCCGAATTATCAATGGGAGGATACGGCAGTGGTTCCGCTATTGATCCAACTGATCGGATTTAGTCTACTCATACTAGGTAATTTGATAAATAATGGGCTGCTAAAACCAGGCTTCGCAAAAGAACCTGAAGAATCCCTGCTGAACGAATAGGAAATAAACTGAATTCACTTCAACGCCTTCGCTTTTGCCTGCCGAATTTGACAAGCTTGTGCTCTACATGCTTCTTTTTTAGAGTTTGGGCTAATTCCTACTTGATGCAGGAAATTTCTTTTTTCCTGGACAGGGCCATCTCCTTATAGCTCCTGTGCTTTTTTACCTCGCCTTATTGAAGAGGAGCGACAATGCTGTTAAGGAAAATCCGCTACTTCAAGATGTGTGGCTCTGTGTCATATTCCCCTTTCATCCTCTTTCCAGATAATTTTGGCTTGGGCATGCTGAACTTCATCTAGCTTACTTAAATGTGCTAGTGGCTGATGACATCTTCACGGCTAGAAGACTGATCATCTAAATCGATTTCAGGCATTTTAAATGGAGTGACACCATAAACGCGCTTGTGACTCTGCCAGGAATGTTCCTTCTTTTCCAGTTTGTTGTGCACTCTGCTGTTTTTCCTGGCATGGAGTAGCTAAAAATACTTTTGAATATGCCGGTTGAATTTCAGCTCCTCCTGCTAGCTGCGGGGACTGTAAGTGGCTTTAAGATGTATAACCTGTGGCTTACTGAATGGTATTCGCTGATAATGGAATGTTTTGTGAACTGAGGCAGAGACTGCATTAATGTCGAACAGATTGGGATGTCCGGCAATAATAACTTTACTCTCCGCGTCATCGAGATGGACCTTCTTTGGTAATTTGGCTAGCTTGTCAAGTGAGGACGAGACTTTGTTTCTAATTTCCTGTCTAAAGGCCCTACTTTATTTATTGAACATTTTGGGTGTAGTTTTGAGGAGTTTGATAATTTCGCTTTTGTGGGAATCACCCTTCTTCAGGTTTGGCTTCACAAATTACAGTTCTTTTGGCAGGTCCACACAGCTGAACAGTTTGCTCAAAAATATTGAAATATATTAATCTGAAACAGTTGTCCCATAAATCGTATAGTGGATCACGTGGTGAATATCCACCACCCTCCTTGCTGACAAATTCAAGTCCAGCTTCACTATCTTGGCTGCGATCATGAATGTAGCCAGGCCCAGGAAGTAAGGTTGAGAACTTCCTGGTAGTCTTTTTTTCTACACCAGTCGGCAGTATTCTTGCCTAGATGCCTCTGTGTAAGTTTAAGCTTATTGGTTTACATTGCAGATAGTGAAGTTTTCTTTGTAGAAATAAATGATGACAATTTTGAGAAGGTTCTTGTAAAGGCTGTAGAATTAGATGGAGGAGGCGATGGGTTTGAGGGTGTGGAGGAGAGAAGGCTTGAGTTGGTGAGAGTGGAGGGTGAAATAGAGCTGATAGTCATCTGGATGGGTGGCGATACTGTTTATTCCCGATCCCGACAACTGGGTCTCTTCTCTATCTAACAGCTGGTGTTCCATCCTTCAATTATAATTAATTATTAAAAAGGCAATAATAATATATGCAAATCATCATGCATCTTTTCTTTACAGTACTTATCACTGTTCAATGGCAGGCGTTTCACAACTCATGCTCTCCAACTTCTCAAGTCCCCATGAAGAAGACTGGCAATATCCTCAGATTCAGCAGAATTATATCTGTAAGAATATGCTTACTAGTTATCTTTGATGACCTGACCAGCTGAGATCCGGCTGAGAGCCTGTTTGTATTTGCTTAAGTTTGCTTAGTTTGCTTAGTTTGCTTAAGGGCCGCATCAGCATGTGGTTTATATTTTTAATTTCAACAATACATGCAGGAACCTTTCCTCCACTATCAGTTTGAAAACTTTCTTCCAGAACCCCTGTATTAAAGGATGGCCTAGCTCCACTCAACAACAAGATTTGAAGAAAAGCACTCTGACCTTTTTCATTTTTATCAGTCTAAAGAACTTGTCAAAGTCCCCTAGTTCTAACCTTTCCTCAAGGCTCTTCTGGATAAATACAAAAGAATCCAGGGTGGTTGCAAAGGTGTATATCTGAATTTGTTCGGCAGCTATTATTTGAAGGGGGATTACCTGCTGGTTCATGACGATCTGCTAGATGATCGAGAGTATGCCTTCTCATATTATCTGTAAGACCATCCCACTGGTCAACTGGTCCTATATGATTCTTCATGCACTCGATCAGTCAAGAAGATTAAAGTAAAGAAAAATACTCTTGTACTATTCAAGGTTTCATAGATATCCTATCACTAGGTGGCTTATTGCCGCACTGATGGTAGGAAGGCTTTTACTGGATGGTTTAATAAGCCTGGCATTGGTAGCCTTCGAAAGCCAGCCATCCCCAACTAATTCATCCCTCACTTACCAAAGCCACAATATTGTCACTTGCCAACTGAGGACCATGATCTTGTTAAACTTTAGAACCTCGACTATCCTTTAAAGGTAGCATCAAAAAAGGTTTAAGGACCCTTCTTCTAAAGAAGAGTGGAGAGGATGCAGCTGCAGAACTATGCGGCCTTCTAGATTGAGCAGTACAGTCTTCTCAGTCTAGACTGTCTGATGTTTCGAGAGGGTGACTATCTCTTACTCAATGATCCGATCAACAAACTGGGTAAGCACATTCTTGATGTCTTTATCTTCTTCTCTTGCAAAAGGGGGAAAGACTAGAATACGGGAGTGATCAAACTAGTAGGGAAGAGTGCGGAGGATGAAGTGAGTATATAGGCAGAAGAGGGATGCATGTACATGGTGAAGAGGAAGGAAAAGAGGGTTTGCGTTTAACGAGTAAAGTATAAATTTGGAGTGGTTCACTTAGTGTACAAGAAGAAAAGTACCCTAATCAAAAAGATAAAAAAAACTCGATGAATTGAGCTTGCCTGTAGTTTGAATGGGTTAATGATTATTTGAATGGGAATACTAGTGTTGGTTTGTCCACGTTTGATTGAATGCTTGATTGAATTGAATTGAATTGAAAATGGTTCAGCTTAGATTTTAACTTTTAGATCATCATTGCCATATTATTTTAAGTGCAAAAGTTATATCGATACCATCTAACCCTTCAAATCATAATTCTTTGTATATACAGTATAACCTCGCATGCACTTCTTCACCGATTAAGATAGCCACCATTTCTTCTGCCTTTTCAGGTCCAGAACTACTCGCTACTTTCCTCTCCTGCAACTCGCCTTCTCTTTCATCCTCATCTCCCTAGGAATAGCGAGTCTTGTGATAACCCAGTCCCAGCTCTCCTTGCAGGTTGAGTATGGGTCCTGCAAGGAGGCCATCTGCAGTGAGATTGTGACCATCCCAATGAATGCTTAAGGCAGATTCGTGCTAGGCTACCGATTGACTAACTTCTACCAGTCAGATAGAGCGATATATTTATCCTGGTCTCTAGATCAACTAGGAGGTTTCAACATCACCCTTTCAGATGCAGAAACGAACTGTGCTCCTTTTCAAACTAATCAAGAACTGGAGTTCCTAGAAGCTACCAACCTTTCAGGAGTGGCCTATCCTTGTGGTGCTGGACCCAAGCTCTTGTTTGATGATGATCTCTCTATCCTCAAGAATGGGCAGCTGATCGCCTTGTAGAAGAATTACCTACCTCATTCTGTGCTGAATCGCTATCAGGAAGTTTAAGGACAAGAATATTGGGTGGCAGTCAACAATACACAATTCGTTTAGTGGATGCGCATGTCATCCTTTTCCAGCTTCAACAAAGTCTACGCTCAGTTTGAATAATCCTTTGAGTAGGGTGACACCATCGAGTTCAGGATCAGGAATAACTATGGGGATTTTGATGGCAGCATTGGCAAGTATGTACTGCTGGAGGAGTACGGGCTTTTGGGAGGCTCTTCTGAGTGGGGGGTGGTGGGAGTGATATCTGGGTGGGTGCTGCTGATGGATGGACTGTACAACCTGTGCAAGCATATGTAGGAGTAGATTGAGTAGGATTATGCTTGAGCAAAGAAACATCCTTTATGTTTAATTAGGTAGGCAGCATTTTCATCATATCTTGAAACCTTCTTTATTATAATAATGATTTTTTTGTTATTGCTCAGTCCAACAACATCACTGGGGTTGGGGTTGGGGTTGGGGTTGGGGTTGGGGTTGGGGTTGGGGTTGGGGTTGGGGTTGGGGTTGGGGTTGGGGTTGGGGTTGGGGTTGGGGTTGGGGTTGGGGTTGGGGTTGGGGTTGGGGTTGGGGTTGGGGTTGGGGTTGGGGTTGGGGTTGGGGTTGGGGTTGGGGTTGGGGTTGGGGTTGGGGTTGGG
>NW_028291911.1:0-19996 GCF_963383615.2 Lipophrys pholis | reverse complement strand
CCCAACCCCAACCCCAACCCCAACCCCAACCCCAACCCCAACCCCAACCCCAACCCCAACCCCAACCCCAACCCCAACCCCAACCCCAACCCCAACCCCAACCCCAACCCCAACCCCAACCCCAACCCAACCCCAACCCCAACCCCAACCCCAACCCCAACCCCAACCCCAACCCCAACCCAACCCCAACCCCAACCCCAACCCCAACCCCAACCCAACCCCAACCCCAACCCCAACCCCAACCCCCAACCCCAACCCCAACCCCAGTGACACCAAGTTCTATAACTATTGACTGACTGATCAATTGTTTAAGTATTTAATGCAGTTGTGTACCACTTGCATGTTGAAGGTCAGTGACCAATAGCTCAAAGAACATTTTAAGCATGAACTCCATCACTACAATCTTAAGAGGAAACTTGTTATGCTCCCTCCTGTCACCTAGGCTTAGCTGCAGGCCAAGAAGGAATCCATGGCATCAAAGGGGATAGCTCCTGAACCTAGTCGCTATCTTTGCAAACCCTGCGGTAAGGCATTCAACTCCAGAACCACTTACTAGCAACATCTGAAAACTCCTTTGCATGCGAAAAAGACAGACCTGCCTGTACATAAACCACAGCCCTATAAATAAGAAAAGGTCGATGAAGGGCTATGTCTTTTCTGCAAATAGAGGAATGCAGACTAAGTGACTAACTTACAGCACATGCAGGATAAGCACTCTTTCTTCATTCTGAACTAGAAATACTGCCGAGATAGGAAAGGAATGATCCTCTACCTGCATGAAAAGATTAGAGTCGGATTGATGTGCGTTTTCTGTGACAATTAGAACAAGGATTTCCTCTCCACTCTCGCAGTAAAAAATCACATGCTTGATCTTGGACATACCAAGATGAACCTTGACAACATGGCTGAATATGATCGCTTTTACGATTACTCACACCTTCATGCTGAGCAATAGCGCTTGTATCAAAACATGATTGTTTAGACCCCTTTGAAGAAGATAATTCTTGGCATGAGACAGGCGGCTAGAACAGTGAGGAAGATTGGTAGTAAGTAGAGGGATCTGATCAAGAAGCTGAACAGCCTGAGCGTCGCACGAAAAGGAACAAAGTAGTAGCAACTCTAAATCATCTGGGCGAAATGTGCCTACCCAATGGCAGAATGTTAATTTCTCAACAGTTTCGGACATCGAAAGTATAGGCACTACTATACTAAGAAAATAATTATAAGGGAACCTACAGGCCCCGCTTTGTTTTCACTAATGGCCAAAGCAAATGACACTCAACTTTCTACCAAGCAACAGCTTCTTGCTAGGAATAGGGTGGAGCAGATAGAGAAGGTAGATAACCGAAGGAGAGGAAGAAATAGTCTAGCACTTGGTATGCGTGCAAATGGACTTCAGTTCCATTTCAGAAAACAGAATCCTTGATAAATTATTTCCATGAAAAAGAACAGAGACTCTCGATCGCTGCAACAATTAACACGAGAGGAACAATCAGAGCTAGGCCTTGGTGATCAGATAGGCAAAGAGATAGAAGAAGGTAAAACCGCTAACTCAAAATCTATGGCCAGACTGGCTCGACTGCAGATGGAAGCAAAAAAATATGCCCAACTGACAGAATAGGAAATGAAAAAAAGGGACTAGCTACAAGGGATCATAAACGCTCTTGAATAACTCTTGTTTGAGAAGAAGCGCAAGAACATGGAGTAGGAGTGCAAACATTCTGGATAAAATCTGCAGGTTTTACTCAAACAACTCAACAAGTTGGAGTATGACACTTAGCAGATTACCATCAAACACAACGAATCACTTGCGCATATCAACAACTTGAAGGAGCAGGTGAACATGGCACGATCCGAACGAGTGATATACTCAGGCATTTTCAAGAATATAGAAAGGGAGCTACGTCAAGAAGAGGAGGAGTTGATGGCATTGATCATCAAGCGGTCTAAAGTTTAGAAGGCTCTCTAGCTATTTATGTAAAGCTACCAAGAAGATGAGAAAATAGCACTTGAGGGAGGAGTTGAATAGAAGAAAGAAAAGTAGGAAGACGAGTTAAGTGTCCTTGCAGATGAGTAAGTGTTTGATGCTAAGAAATTTCAGACAAAGGCCAACTACAGTACTAGCCTAATAAAGCCAAAGACTGGGTTAACATAGGAATTTAATCGAGCCATCTTTCAGACCACCCGCAACGTTATCCAAATAAAAAACCAGCAACATTAGTAATTGAGCGAGATAAAGTTTATCCTGGCCAAAATCAAGATGCAGTAGGCGTTAAAGACATGGAATCTGTAATATAAATGGCTCAAGACATAGAGCAACTCAATGCTTCCGTGAAAGACGAAGTCCATATGCTTCAAGAGGAATGCTAGGATCTTGAAAAAGAACTTGAGGCTCAGCGAATTACTGCCTTGCGAAAGGAATCGAATATAGAGCCCCAAGGCAAATTCAACAGCCAGTTGATAGTGCTGGAAGAGAAGGAACGATATCTGCAATAACGTTTATAAGAAGGAGAGATAAGCATCCAGACTCAAATAGATTAGACAATTCTTCCATTCTCCTATGAGTTTATTTCACAGAAGGAGGCCAAGGAATTGGGATTTGAACAGGTAAACCCCAGGAATATTGAAGCCTTTCTAGTGTAACTTAAGGCTCGCATACAATAGAACCCTGATTAGCAATTGGATAAGCCCTTTTCTCAGGATGAAGTTCTCTAGCCCAATATCAATGCCATTTCGGATCTCCTTGATAGATATAACAAGGAAAAGGGCAAGGAATCAGATAAATTAAAAACTAGGAAGGATTTCCTTGAATAAGGCAACTCTTAAATAAACAAAATCCAGAAAAGGCTTATCAGAAAAGGTAAAAGAAACATATGAATCATCACTATTTGCTCTTACTCTACAGCTCTTTCAAAGTCTCAAACACCTTCCTCTATTCAGGTGACAGTTTCACAGGCACATCTAACCGTAGCACCACAAAGTGAGTACCCTTGTCATAGCTGTTCTTGGCAAAGCCTTACCCTTCGATTTTCACACGATCCCCATGCTGACTTCCTGCTGGAATGGTTATTTTCTTTTTGGCGCCGGATATCATTTTGATCTAGAGTGATGTTCCAAGCACTGCTTCCCACAAGTTGATTTTCTCTTCAGAGTAGACATCATTACCATCTCGGGTGAATTCTTTACTCCTCCTCACTCTCACCTAGACTAGCAAATCACCAGGCTTACCTTCAGCATTATTGTGCCCTTTCCCTTGCATTTTGTAAACAGTTTTATTTTGCACTCCCGCCCTTATATTTAACTTTTATGTCACTGTCTTTTTCTAAAGGCCTGATCCCCGGCAGCTACCACAGTGCTGCTTTATAATATTTCCTTCTCCTCTACAAGTACTACAGGTGCTGGAAAAAAGCATGGGTCCAGATTGGAAGGTTTGTTTGCCAGTTCCCTGGCAGGAGTTGCAAGAGGCAGGCTTGGTGCCAGGCTTAGCCTTTTTGCCATTGCAGGTAGGACAGACCTAATTTTTGCGAATCTTGATATCCCTTTCAACTCCTTTAACACATTAGTCAAAAGAAATTTCTATGGATTAGTTGATATCCTAACCTCTGCTGTAGCTGTTTTAGCCAGGTCTCTTCCCTCCAAAAATATTGTTGATGATGTCCTAGAACGATCCGAAGCCACTGTTCCCTCCACCGAACATATCCTCATACCCTGCGAATCCTCCTGGTCCGCCTGGCCCTCCTGCCTGGTCTCCAGTCATACCCGTCTGGTCGTAAACATTTCGTTTGTTTTAATCACTTAGAGTCTCATAGGCACTTGTTAGAATATGACTTGTTAATTTAAGCAAACTTTTCCTTGGATTTAGGGTCAGGGTTCCTATCAGGATGATGCTCTTTAGCGAGTCTATAGTAGGCAGCCTTGATGTCTGACTGAGAAGATGACCTATTGACTCCGAGAATTTAGTAGAGATCCTTCTTAGTGGCAAAAGAACATGCTAGTCTCAAAACTTTACCAATTCTCATAGCCTTAACTAAAAATTAGGAATCAACTAAGGTCCATTTTATTTCTTGGATGTATAAACAACATTTCACCATGATTAATGTCCCTCTCTTTCAAAAAGATACCTTTCATTCACAATTTCTCTACTCATGTCAGTAGTATCCAAGGGAGTTTGTTTTTAAGGTATAAAGAATGTTGATGATTCAATCATACTGTTGATGATTTTCTGCCAAAACCAATCGCTCTAGATCATGCATCATCCTTTCCATGTCCTACTCCAATTGGAGTGTACCCAGAGATTATGCACGGTTCACTTCATACTTTGATGAATAGCTGGCCTCTTTATCTCGCTGATCTTGATGCTATTTGTGTAGCTTCCCAAAAGACATCACCAACTAAAAATCATGACTGGTACCCATTTTCCTCACTGATTTCCTGAACTGTTCCAATTGAGTGATTTCATGATCGATGGACTGGGTATTTTCCTAAGTCTTTCTGGCTTCACTCTGATAATGAGAGATGACTTCTTTCTCTAGCTGTCTCTCCTTTTCTGCCATGATTTCCTTTAGCTTGCTAAATTTCTGTCTTATTTTAATTGAATCTTTTTCTGCCTCTTCTTTCACCTGCTTTGATTTTTTTAGGCTCCCTTCCTTAAGGGAAGTCAAAAGGGCTAAAGCTGTGTCAATTCCCTCAGTAAATTGATCTACTCGCTCCTTCAACAAGGGTGCAGCCTTTTTTATTCCCTTCACCTCATGTCCCTGATGATCACCATGAATGGCGCATTAGGGGCAGATTCCACACATACACAAGAAGCAGTAGTATGTGATTTCCTCATCCTCATGAATCTGACAGACTCTCCTTTCCCTCTGCTTGGTGTAGACATTGATGGACTTATCTTATCGGGACATGGTTCGTTCTGCTTCTTTGGGTTTCTGTTCGGATAACTGCCACAGATCGTTGAACCTTTACTGCTTAAATTTGGGGTTGTGGTTATTTCGGGATGGATCATGGTAATCTGGGGTATATTCTTTGCTGGAGGGGATGTATATCTAAGGTCTAGATGGAGGAATGACTTCTCTATCGCGATAGAGTGTTCGATCATCTCTAAGATTGGAGCTAGCTTTTTTGTTTGAGTAGGAAAATTCCTCTTTAAATTTTTCCTTCAAGCTTCCATCTTTGCTTTATGAAAATCCATACCCATTGTTCACCTTCTTTATTTCTTGCTTGTTAGAAAAGCACCTTCTTAAGTGAATAAGCAAGTTTTTCGAGTTCATAGACAGAAGAGAGATCGAGGCTAGTTTTGCGAGAGCAGAATTGGCAGGTGAGTTGATGGTGGTTTCTTTTTCCCATGGATTCTTAATGGAACTGTAGAGCAGCACAAGCGAGGCACAGATCATGGACGCAGGAGAGCATGAGTGTCTCACTTTTGACTTAATGGCACTTGGCACAATGTTCTTTCTCGGACATACAATGATATTTGAATTTCAAGCAATTTATGATGAATCTAATAATCATAAACCATAAAATTCATTCTCACATTGGTCACTCGGGTCAAGTAATCTATTAATTGAATCTGAACATTTACTCCACCTTAAAAACTACAATCAGTAGTAATTGTGAAATATCTATATTGATACATTCCAGTTGTCCGTTAGTTAGATTAAATGCCCATTCAAAATTCAATCGCAGCCGCCTGCTTTTTTGTCCTCACCCTAGGCACCTACCTTCTCTCGGTCTTCAATCGCATCCCTCCCAAACCAAACAAGCCCCTACCTCAATAAGAGCCCCAACAATCATAAGAACAGCTCCAAGACTAACAGTAAAATTGCTCAATCACCATTGCCCGCTTCCTCTTTGCGAGGTACAGTCTCTTGGCAATTTGCTACAATCCATACCTGAAGCAAGGAGCAATCTACTAACTGTTTTGCCTAGGAATGTTTGCCGCCTGTTTAGCTTAATCTACTAATCTGACGATATGGCCCTGCTGGCTAGGACTGCTTGTCATTGCAATGAGGATGGTCACTCTTTGGTGGAGAGGAGATGAAAATGGCAGATTCCAAGCGATAGTCTGCATGCTAGGATCTCTACTGCTGTTTTACACAGGAGTGCTTTTGCTCTCAAGTCAATTTGGGACTGGTCTTATGGTTCTAGGGAGTACAGCCCTCTGTGTTTTAACGGATCAATTAGCACTCCGCCCCTTAGCATTTCTCTTAACAGTCCTAATCAGTAGATTTTTATCATGGTTCTAAAAAGAGAAATAGTTGGATTAGCAGAGGTAGGATCATATCACTTTCAGTCTGCCACAGTTTATCTACACAGCTGAGGGAGACAGAGTGTGGATGCTGAGCAGAAAGGATGATGGGGTTATGCAGCTTGAGGTTGGGGCAGATGGGAGCAACGCCAATATGATGGTAGAGTTTAATATCAATTAGTTCAGTCCTCAAAAGAGAAGGCTGGCCTACCTTGATGAAGACCCAATTCGTCCCCTAGAATAAATAAGACTATAGTCAAACGAATTTAAAAAGAAGACTTTCTTATCCCCTGATTCTAAGCTGAAGGAATCAGGCAACTATAGTAGCAAGGCCAAAGAAAATAGGGAGTCCCCTCTGCTTAAACGACAACAGTCTAGCAGTAAAAAAGATTCACATATGAAGGACAAGAGCCTAATAGTCGAAGATTAAGTTCTCCCCTTTATCAAGCAATAGGAGAGTTAATTTAACTCGCTATAGGAAGAAGATATTATTGATGGAGAACCTGAGGCTATTTAGTACGATGAAGATCACAAGGGAAACAGTTAGAGCCTGCCTATAAGTGTCATAATGCCTGATGAGCACAGGAGTAGCACTGTCGAGTGGAATAAACAGGTCTTTCAATAGGCTAACGATACCGAAGAGGAAAATCAAACCCACCGGCAGAGGAGACAGGCCAGGTTCGCATTTAGCGAAGAAGAACCTGACAGTGTTAGTTTCTAACAGCACAGCATTACCCGAGCTATATCCAAAAAGGGTAGCCAGAAAGCAGTTATGCTGAAGATCCGACAGATCACAGAGAAGAAACAGGAGGATGACTAGATTAGCCTGAACGATTATGAGTTTGATTACGAGGGCTTTGAAGAGAGAAGGCGCAAAAGGAAAATCTTTAGGCCCCCTGCAGATGGAAGAAGGGTTTTAAAGGACCAATTAAGAGGTAAGCCTTATTTGGAGAAC
Source organism: Lipophrys pholis (assembly GCF_963383615.2). NCBI lineage: Eukaryota > Metazoa > Chordata > Actinopteri > Blenniiformes > Blenniidae > Lipophrys > Lipophrys pholis. Next base: position 12,794 of record NW_028291911.1, on the reverse strand, counting down.
CAAGCAGAGTGTATACGTGACGAGGAGAAAAAGAAAAGACGCAGGAGGAAGCGTAGGGCTCAGTCCACACATAAGATGGATGAAAATCAGCTCTAACTCATCAACCGGCCAGACGATGACAAGGAAGACAATGACAAGAAGGAAAGTCTAGAAGTGTGGGAAATTTGATTAAGTATGAAACAGATATAGCATTCAAGATTGCCTGATCTACCACAAAGATAGCAAGGAATCATCTTTACTTAGAACAACCTGTCTTTGCTAATGATACTTTGCCAAGTTTTTGCCTAAGGAAAGTTTTCTATCCCCTACCTTGTTAGTCAGAATGATGAAAGAATGTTTAGAAAGAGTACCTTCAAATCTCCACACACGACTGTACCCGGCTTGAGAACCTTCACAACCTACCACAGACAACTCTTCATCGCTACTGTTGTTTTGATAGGCCAGGTATTTCTTGAAGAAGGGGTGATAGATATGGTAGCAATTGGTCTCTGACTTTATTGGCAGTACTTGCCAGTGATCGTAGAGCTAATTGTTTTACAACTATGATTAGTTTGGTCTGCAGCTAACTTAGTAAGTTTTGTCAGGTCCTCTCAACATATGCATGTGCAACAGCAGTTGGTCCAAAAAGCTAATGAGTTCAAAATTGATTCCTAGTACTAATGACTGTTTTTGAGTGACTTTGCTTTGTAGAATGGCCATCATTTTCAGAGCAGTAATATTTTCCGGCTCCTAAGCTTATATAAAGGGATCGATTTAATAGCACTAGAGGGTGCGTTTGATGGTTTCTTTATAATTTGAAGGTGCGGCAGGGATGTTTTAAGTGGGAGTATAGCAGTCCGAGGTCTCCTAAATGATGACTGACCCTGACAGTTGGTTCTTCCCTGAATGAGAGACTCTCTTCATGCTGTATAATTACGTTGAATCTTTTTCACGTCTACCACAATACTGTCCCATTCTGAATTATATTCAACTAATGGGAAATGATGGAGGAGATATTCCTGGGAGGAAGTAACTTGTAAAGTAAGCACGAAAAGTATCCCTCCACCTTTAAGAAATTGGCACTCAACTCTCACTCAGCTGCTCACTTACTGGCTTTAACCTTTCTCCTCCCATTGCTGTCGATCCTAAGGGCAGTCTATACAATTATGAGGCAGCTTTGGAGTGCATGGCCGACAAAGGATCATCCCGATATTAACAACTAGACAGGCTAGGAGTCAAAAAAATTTCACAGCTCAAACAGTTGAATTTAAGCAAAAAGATATAAAAGAAACCGATCAAGTGTTTAATCAGTGGAGTTGAGTTCAATGGGCATAACGGCATGTATGTTTTATGGGGCTGCGGATGTGTCCTAGCGGAAAAAGTGCTTACTGAGCTACAAGTTGGAACAAAGTGTCCCGTCTGCAGTCGGTAGATTAAGGAAAAGGTGCTACTCAAGACAGCCTCAAAAGTCAATCGGGAGTAAGGCAATAAGACTGAGCAGTTAAAGAGAGCAGGTAAGTTGCTTATGGACTAGAGAGGTCCTAGAAAAAAGGAAGATAACAGGATTAGGGAAAGAAGCATTTTCGGGCAGATGTTCCACAAGCAGAAGAAGTAGGAATATGAATTCCACAGGAAATAAAAGTTGGGTATGAAATGAATAATAATAATTGAAGGAAATGAATAATAAATAATTGGGGGAAAGAGTACTGAAAAAGTAATTGGAAAGGCGCCGGGTATAGGTTTTCACTCTCTCCAAAAAACTTGATAAGAGGAAACTAAACTTCAACCACATTCAGTTCCCTGACTTCAAACTAGCATCCCATTAACAAACTCAAGCCAGCTTCACAGATCTTCCCAATTCACAAAGTGATCAAATACATTAAGACATCAGAGTCCTCAAGCAGGCTCTCCTAAAGATAGAGAAAGCAGTTAGTAAATCACCACCAAGATAAAAAAAGGACACTACATAAGGCCTACAGTACTAGATTGTGGTGGATGACATAGAATAAATTGCCAAGGAATTACCTTTGAAAGAAGTGAAGAGCACTGTGCGGGATGAAATAAGTGGGATTGCTCGGAATGAAGAGGAGGGTGGACAGTCCGATATCTTCAGCTTGGTAGGGCCCATGTCCATCGAATAGGTGATGAGGGTTAACGATTAATTTATTAAGATGGCAAATGTCTAGGAGAAAAGGATACTCAAGCAACATTACAGGTAACTCATCCACAGGATAAAGTGATATTATTTGAAATGCACACACAACAAAAGTAATGGATTAAAAGAGGAGTGTTCTAAAGTAACATTCATTGTCATTAAAAAGCAACTAACTTTATTTTAGCTAGCATTGTTCTTAACTGCTTGATTTCCCCCTCCATCATTTTCTTATCTCTCTTTAGCTGGGCATTCTAATCAGCTATTCTCCTGGCCAAATCTGAAATAAGGGCAAAAGCATCTCTGCTCTCAGACAACTCCTGCTTCAATAACCCCAGGAGATATCCATGCTCTTCAGAGGATTACTGATCCATTAAATATTATCAGATTCTTTCATCGATGGTGGAAGACATGCCGCTCCGGCTTTCTCCTCTCAGAATATGGCCTCCTTTGATATTTACGCATCTCACTAGAAAGTAGCCTTGAAATGTTTTGACTGTCATCTGACTGGATTACTGGCTTAACCGTTGTCTTACTTTTTGTCTGGGCCAGTGATTTCTTGCTCCCTTTTGCTTCATCCTAAAGACTTTCAATTTCTATAGTCTTCGTAGGAATCTGCAGGCTGGAGTCAGGGCGGTCAACACTCATTCCTCTAATTAGGTTTTCCCATTCGGCTGGTAGAGGTTACCATGAGAAATAATCATTCTGAGGCAGGTAAATACCTCGATCAAGCCGCAGTACAAGATCGGATGTGTCAACCAAGCCACTGGATATGAGTCCAATGGCGGCACTAAGACCCCAACCCCACCCACTATCACGAAGGTTAAACATTTTGTAAAATTATCTGAGCTAAATTTTTTAGTTCCACAAATCGCTGAGCTAAATATCTAGAGAAGCAAAGCATTAACAGTTGCGGGTTTTTGGGTCTTAGATCATGACATGAAGTTTAATGCTGCCAAGTGCCTTAGTGATTTTGTACTATTAGTTTGATTTCAGGGATGGTATGAAGAGATAAAATACTCTAAGATGGTTGGCAGAAACTTTTTTGGCACTATTGGGAATTTCAATTTTGAAGCGCACTTTCTGTCCAAAGATGCTGTACTAGATGAAATACCATTTATTGGGCATTAGCTCCGACAACTCGTAGATGGATCCCAAAAAGATGATTAGCCTATAGCGATTCATCATGTTTATTATGTTGTCTGTCTTTATAGGAGTACTGCTAATGATGTTAAGCTAAGACCCTCTTTTTATCTCTATCTTTGCAGGAATTCCTTTTTTAAGGCCTTCCAACGCACGCTCCTTTGATGTGGAGTCATATTCTTGACTGCCTATGTTTGTTATTTGGTAGCGACTTTCCTCTGTGGCAGGGATTCCCACACGGTTGGCGAATTGCTGTTCGAGTTAAAGGAGCCGTTCAGTAGCAGTATATAATTTGTAACATCTGAGGCATACTATGTGCTCTTCATAAAGGCTTTTCTTTTCGAGAGAGCCGATGCTCGATCTGCCCATCCACTAATAGCTCTTTCCCATGTGGGCTATGAACTTATCTGTCTAGATGATCATCTTGGTAGTCATGTGGAAATTTAAATCAGTTTCCAAGTACTGTTTTTAGCAGTAGTTGCACAGACGGGTCTTTTGATAATTATCTTTATCCATCTTGCGGCTTGACTTTACACTCAAGTTCAAATCAGCACTGTCTGTTGGATAACTGAGCAAACGAAAGTGCTTGATACCTATGAACCACCATTATCCGGCCTAATCCTTTATAAAATCTGCAGCCATCTCACTAAACCGGACATGCTGGGTAGTTTCTACATGGTTCACAATTTTCTTGATGATCCCCAGTGTTTCCTTTAGGAAAAAGCCTCTGGTGGTATTGACATAGGTACAATTTTTTAGTGTAGCGGTGTTAACTATCAGGTTGCATGACTTACTATTTTATTAGTAGAGGCTCTCCTTATTTGATATGATCCAAACATCGCTTTTTCCAACAGTTCTGTAAAATGTCCTGCAAATGCATGCTTTGAGTCCTTTAGCATGGATGAAGCGTTGGATGCAGCTTAGTTAGGTGCTTGACTGAAAAGACCCCACCATGTTTAACAAACCTTTTAGACAAATGAACTTTACGTCGCACTTCATTAAGCCCTGTCCATAATCTGGTTTTTTCAAAAGAGCTACCAGCTCATCAGGAGATGCTGACTAACCAAATTTATTAACAATATCTCTGTGGTTGAATTTTTATGTGCTCTGTACCAGTCCATTTTCATCAGTGTATAACCAAAAAGGAGTCCTATCAAACTCATTAGCTACAATCGTATCCGGAATGTTCATTTTTATAGCCAATTTGCCTTTCGGTTGCAAAAATTTGAGGAACATGGTATTGGGTCCGAAGTTAGCTCCATAAGACTAATCGTCGAAGGGAGGATTGAGCTTGGCGAGTTCGTACGGCTTGATTTTGGAGGAGGGTTTCTTGAGTTACCTGGGAGTGGTATAAATAACATCGTTGAAGCTCATATAAAATTAATATCCAAATGATTCTGTAAATGTTCTTAATTGATTATGATTGATAAAGTTCTTGATGTCATTTCTTGCCCTTGGGGTTGGGGTTGGGGTTGGGGTTGGGGTTGGGGTTGGGGTTGGGGTTGGGGTTGGGGTTGGGGTTGGGGTTGGGGTTGGGGTTGGGGTTGGGGTTGGGGTTGGGGTTGGGGTTGGGGTTGGGGTTGGGGTTGGGGTTGGGGTTGGGGTTGGGGTTGGGGTTTGGGGTTGGGGTTGGGGTTGGGGTTGGGTTGGGGTTGGGGTTGGGGTTGGGTTTTATATGGGAATAATCCAGGTTGAAGTTGAAGAAATCATACAGATCTTCTGAAGAATGCAGTGTACCCATCTCAAGAATAGTCATCCCGATAGAAAAGGCATCGTTCTGTCCGTCGTCATTCTGCTCGGCAGAAAAGATTTTTCGTTTGTCAAGCTCCTGAAGCTATTTGGGGGCTGGTCAGAAAACAACAAATATAGCTGCCTTTGGACTGTTAGATCACTTGCTGAATTCCTACTGGCTAGCCAGGCCAACTGAATCGGTTGATAATCCTGAGATTATGAGGATTTTCTTCAATCAAAATGCTTTCAGGATGAATATTGCCCAATTTCATCCCATGCAGTTCAAAGTCTTTACAAGCTTTCGCCATCTCATAGATGTAATACCATAACTGCTAAGGCTTGTAGTGGTCGTGTTTGTTGGCCCTCTCCAAAATATCATTGTTTAGAGTGGTGTTGAAGTTTTCATAGTTAAGTTCAACAATCCGGGCAGTACCGCAATAATTAGACCTTTTCAATTCATAGCTGAAAGGTAGGAATAGCTTATTGTTTTTAAACGATCGAGCCATTCGGAGGCCTTATTCCCATCGGCCAGCCTAAATTTAATCAGGCACAGCTACTTAGGCCTTGAGGTGTTCTTAATGGCCGTTGAAGACTTTGACGATGTCGCCTAGTCTGGGATGGTGGATATTTTAAGTTTTGACGTTGGTATTGGTGCCACCCATAAAAGATACTTCTTTTTATTAACAAATCAGCAAGAAAATCAAATTTCAAATATCTCTGAAACCCCTTTATTATTAATGTGTCTTTCATAATTATTAGAGCATGGTAGAAAGCTGTTAATGACTCATCGTTTTTACTGTTTATTACCAGTATATCAATTCATTAGTCATCAAAATATTACAATTGAATAACTTTATTCAGCAAGGGTTTAATAAAAGGATCTCACCTCCATATCCCTATCCCTTCTGTCTTAATTCTTAATTTATGTTCATCATTTAATTTAATCATATGACTCTTCCATCAGAGATGAAATGATTCTCCACACCCACAATTACCCTTGCTGTTCGGATTATTAAACACAAATTCAGATCCTAGCTAGTTGTCCACGAAGTCCATTTAAGTACCCACTAACGCCATCACCGCTTTACTATCCACAATAACTCTGACTCCTCCAGTTTCGATCTCCTAATCCAGCTGTTACTTTTGGTCTGTATAGTCCATAGTGTAAGCGAGTCCATTACAACCTTTTCTCTGGACTTTAATGCCGATGATGTTAGAGTTGTTTTGTTAGAGCATGAGGTGTTTGATCCGACTAGCAGCAGATTAAGTGACTTTGAAAACATCTTTCCTGGATCTAGCGAACAACCTCTTTAGTACAAAATTCATTTTTTAATAGATGAGTGCCACAGTTAAATTATAAGTAAAGAGAATAACTGATTTAAAATGCTCTTTAGTTATCAGAAATCAGATCCCCTCCTAGCACGCAACAATTATTTGTGCATCTCCTCAAGGTATTCTTCATAAGTCACCATGTAGGAAGCCTGTCTGATTTCCTTTCCCTTTATATATCTTCCAAGTTATCTCTCAGCAGTGCGTCTACGCTATTTGTGCTCCTTAACTCTTAGATTCTCTTTTGCCAATTTCATCCTGACTTCCTCAAGATGGTTTCTATTTTTTTCCATTATCAAATTCCAACAGTCCATCTCTCTTTCGGCCTTGTCCTCGTTTTATATCACTCTTCCCTTCAACTTTTGAACTAGAGTTAGCACTCTATGCTCGAATTTTGTTGAAGATCGATGTCTTTGCTCAACCATCTTATCCTGCAGAGTAGCAGCCTCCTTGAACTTTTCAAACTGTAGCTGCAGTTCTAGAATATTCTGATGAAGTGGCTACCTTATTGGCTTGAGAAGAGTAGGTCTGCAGTTTTCCTCGGTGGGTGTTGATAATAGTGTGAAGCTGTGCGAGAGTATATTAGCGGATAGTGATTGCCTCCTCCTAGATATTCCGCTGAATGATAGTGTTCTAGCTACCTGAGATTAAATGCAGTTCTTTTTTGAACATCTTATTCAAGTTGAAGCGGTTTTATATCAGTTTCTTTCTGATATGGATGTCTGATTATTCCAAGTGTATTAACTCCTCTTCATCATTTCTCAGATCCCGACTCTTGTTTATGTAACTCAGCATAAGCATCTCTCTTTATTGCTGCTCCAGAAACTTCACATGTATTCGATCAGTTTTGTATTGTTCCATCTTGTGCTAGTCCTACAACCTATTGAAGGCAACAGTTTTGGTAGTTTTTTCCAACTGGAGAGTAAGGGATCTTTGAAGCTTTGAAAAGACACGTTCCTGGATTAGTCGAAGGTACTAAGCATCTTCTGCTAGACATTGATAGTTCTGCTGACATTTAAGTGCACGTGTATTAAGCTAACCGGATTAATATAAAGTCATGCTACTTTTCTTGATATTAGTAATGAAATGGCAAACAGCAGTTGCTTTATTTTGTCATCCAATCATTCATGTTCAATAAATTAGCGTAATAAACTCTCTCGGAGTTCATGGGGTTGGGGTTGGGGTTGGGGTTGGGGTTGGGGTTGGGGTTGGGGTTGGGGTTGGGGTTGGGGTTGGGGTTGGGGTTGGGGTTGGGGTTGGGGTTGGGGTTGGGGTTGGGGTTGGGTTGGGTTGGGGTTGGGGTTGGGGTTGGGGTTGGGGGGACATTTCCCCTGAGGACGTATTGGAAGTATAAAGAAGGGGGACTACTAACATCCCTTAAAAAGCACTCCAAGAGACCTAGGATCAAATTTCTTACCGTAGAATTAAAGCAGGCCCATTAGCCTAACCTTTTTGTTAGTCCTCTTGCATTCTACTACATAAGAAGTGACTAACAGCACTAGGGCGAGGGTCCCAATTCCCCCTTTATAAGGGACATTGAGTCTTAATTTAGCGAGAAATGCTTTTAAGAACAAAGTAAGAGGATGAACTTCTTTAAATCTATCAAGAAGTTGTTTCATGTAGAGGGTGGTTTTACAGCCATTCTCAGTCTCAATAGCTAAATCCACCAAGATTATGATTCCCGTTTTTACCTCCACCTTTATCTTAAGGATGGGTACTGAGGCTGTGAAGATACCCTTAATCTCCAAGATGTTTTTTTCGTGAGTCAGTCGATCTGATATCATTTGAAGTCCTTTCTTTATGGCCTATCTTGGTTCGATCCATCTGGCCAGAGAGTGAAGAAGGAAGGTGGGTTCTACAGCTATATCGATATCACTGGTTTTCAGGGCTAGACCAACTCCACACGACCCATAGAGTTTAACCTCGCAGTGTACGATGGAGTGAACACATGTCTAAATCTGTGCAAACACCTTCTTCCTAAGCAAGAGCATCTTGTTACTTTCCTAGCTGAGTTTGTTGACACACTTCTTCATCATCATTTCAATTTACAGCTCAAATTTGTCCTCCTTTTTATCTGATTTTGGATGAGATTCATGCTAAACAGCATCCTTACTTTTATCTATTAAGGATAATCTGCTGTTCACCTCATTTATGAGGCTTAAGTTGAAGCTAGTCTTCCTTGTTTTCTTTGTCTAGGGACTACATCTGTACCTTCTTACTTATTCTTCATGTTATTTTTAGCCTGAACTGCCATCCTAAGCCTCAAGTGATCTACCTTCCTCCTAGAATTATTCCTCCATCTTATTGTTCTTCTTCTTTTTCTTACGCTGGTTCCGGACCTTTCTAGCCTTTTCAGTATGGTAACTTGAGTCAGGCTTTTTCTGTGGAGTGGATTGATGAGGGGGCTAGATGGGCTACCTTTCCTTCACTTACTCCTCTTGCTACTTTTTCTTTTTGGGCTTCCTCTTCTTTTTGCTTGGAGGGGCAACTTATTTTTAATCTAGCGATTCCAAGCATTTATTTAAAAATAGGGTTTTAAGCTTAATCTGAACACTTATCCTAAGTAGAGATGCTATCTCAGTAGCAATTTCCAGAGGTAACAGAAGAATCTAGCTTATTATGTCCACCTTGCCTTCCAGTAAATGACTCATCTTCTCCCTTTCAATCATTAACTGAGATTAGGTAGGCATCTCCCTCTTCATTAGTACATCGGTCTTGGTATCAGGACTGGTGTACTAAAACTTCGATAGCATCTGGACCCTGCGTTCAAAAGTCAGTTCGTTCCACAATTATTGGTACTACATCAACTGATATAGAAAATGTGAGGTTTTATCTTCTATGCTTCTTCTGTAATGCCTGAAATTGTGGACAAGAGTTTTGACCAAGGTGTGAACCACCCAGGTTTATATCGTGAATTTCCAGTTTCTGTTGAACCAGAAAGGTTGCTCCTAACCACGAGGGATGCTGTTGAGAATAGTTACAAGAAAGGATCAGTGGATCCTTATTTGTGGCCTTGTTTGATGACCTTCATGAACATGTCAAAGAGTAAATTGACATTTCTGAGAGCATTATGCTAGAGAAAGATAGAGTCCATCCCCTTGAAAGTAGAGGTGAATCTCAACATCTTGAGAACATCACTATAGCTAGGCCGTTAAGGCCGATGCAGAATCTTATTTCGGTCGTAGTAGTTGTCATTTTCTCGAGTCTAATATATTTGATACTCTCCAGAAATTTCGCTGAGGATGATGTTAAACTTCTGTCGAGGGTTTTTGTTTTGGATGATGTGAACAACGTAGAACAAGATGTTAATGAAATTAGCATCGTTGATCTAGAAGGCTAAGGCTCTGTGGTAGAGGGGGATCTTGTTGAGCCATTCCAAGCACTAGCATCTGGTGATTGCAGCCTGCTAGAACATTTTAGAGGCCTCAAGCTCTCCTGCTGGCATTTTTAGCATGATAATTGCTCATAATCTATCTAGGATACACAAATATTATTTGTTTGCTTCAGGGTTAAGAGTCACTCATCAATGTTGAATTGTTTGGTGTTCAGGTAGTCTCTGATCATGTCCACCAGAGTGTGGTCTGACCTGTACATCCCCTCCCCTTTACGATCTAACCGTCCTTAAGTTCTCCCCTCTACTGAGAAGTAAGGCGTGAATTCATCATAGTCATCGAACAGTAACCCAGACTTCTTAGCATCGCTGTAGCTGACTTTGATCTACCGGTTCTTTTTAAAGTCACTGGCTAGGTAGGAGACTAGATGCTTTATAAGGCTAGTGGGTATTAGTTTGAAACCCACTGAAATAAAAAAAACAGAGAGGGCGAGGTAAAAATAAGCAGGATCAAATTGCTCCTGGAATGAGCTCTACTTGTCAGAGGAGTGCTGCTCGACCGGGATGAACATCACCAGCAGATTGCAGAGCGCTAGTAGGATAGGATACCAATGTAGGATATCCATCATCTATCGAGACAGGTTAGCTCCCAACCGATTATGACATACATACCGAGTGACTAGAAGGTATTTGTCAACAGAGTAATTGATTATCAGGGCGAGTAGTGATAGGGGTAGTCCGATTGGAAGCAGAGGAGCTACAGCTCCTGTGAAGAGGATGGTTTTCTTGATGTTAGCGTAGCGAAGTGCCATGTCGACAGGGTGACCTTCAAAGGTGATGTTGGTTTCAGCCTGAGTGACAGGGAGGGCCTGGTGGCTGATACGGTATCTTTTGTACAATCTGAAGCCCCAGACTATGTCAAAGAGATTGAAGATTGAAGACATATAGGAATTAGTGATAAAAAGGAAAAAGAAATCATTGACTAATCCTTAGAAGTTGAGGGGGAGGCCTTAGTATGTGGCACGTTATGACGGACTGGTCAAAAAGAAACTCACCACGTTAGAAAAGAAAGTGGCGAACACCATATTTAGCATGAATACTAGTGTCAATCGCTGGCACACTGAAGAAAACTCAATTGATTTCAGATTGTAGATTTCGTTAACGTGCAAAATATCGTATTATCACTCCCAAGAGAGTATTGAATCCGCAGCAGATCACTGATGAAGCAAAGGATAGTATTAAATTCCACAGTGAACTGATGCTACTTCCTTGCTCAATCTTAATAAACCGTTTTAGCAATGTTAGCAACAAGAAATCAATCAGCATTGCCAACGATATGCAAATCCAGGCCAATCCCCTTGTTTGTATTTTTAAGCCCTTTGCACTGCCTACGTTTGCCCATAATATGTCCGATGGAGGATAAGCTTGCTTTATTGAAAGATATTGCTATTTGTACCGATATGGTTAGACACTATCCTTGCTGAAAAAGCAAGACATCCATTTTCCTTTAATCACTGTCTTTTAAGTCCATGAGCGCTTCCACTTTTAAGAGAGTTGGCGGGCAGCTTCTGCCTGAGATAATATGATGATGGCTTTGCCTGAGAAGAGGATTTAATTCTGGGGATCAAATTCTTTACCGTTAACCATAGCCTGCACCTTCTACTCTATTGCATTCTATATCTTGACTAGTCTTTTCTCAATCCCCTCTAGTTCACTCTCAATTTCCTCCATCTACTCTTTGATCTATCCAACTTCTTCTTAAAGTACCTTTCTGCGGTCAGGCGCTGAGCTGATCAAATTTGCCACAGTTTTTTTATGCTCAGTCTGATATACCAGCATCAATCCATGGAGCTAGGACTTTCGGATATAGAGTTCTGAAAATGTCTTCATGTCAATCACCATATGTATCCTGCAGATTTACCGACAGGTCGAGCCAGCCTTTTCCAGCTCCTCCAAAATTAATCGTTAAATTTCCTGCACAGAGCAATTTAGAGGCAGGCCTTTGAGCAGAATGGCAAAATCTTAGGGCAAGACAAGAGTGTGGAGTAAAATTTAGCACTGAAAGGCTTGCCATACTTGAAAACACTGCACCAGAATCAAGGCTAGAAATATGAATACGCTGTTAAGTATGTTTTGTATATTCAAATAGTATAATTAGTCGGTGTTGAGGATATTCAGTACTGACCAGCCACAGATTATTGTACTGTCCCCTATCCTTTAGCACATACTACCCTCTCCATTTAGCACCAGAGAGGCTATTCCTGATAGACATAGATGGACAGTGAGAAGAAAAAAGGAAAGTTTCATATAGTCAAAATACAAAGGGAAAGCAACTCCTAAATGTGATAGTTCCTCCAGGTCACAGCGAAATGGAATTGGCTAGTTCTCAAGAGGAAGATGGCAGCAAGGGCATCGTTCCTAAGCGTGATAGATGGGTCTAGCCGTACGGCGTGCGAGTCCATGTGCTCTCGCTAGCTAGAGATCAGGAGGACTTTGGAAAGGGTCATATTGACTGAGTATTAGTTTTTTGCGAGAGATGTTAAAGCCGACTTTACTCTGGATAAGAGGAGTGACGGGAGAATCTCCTTCTGATTATGATTCCATTATATTTATTTATGAGTTGTGAATATCAACAATGTCATATGTTAGAATATTCTCATAATTCATGAAAGCTTTAACAGGGGGTTTGGGGTTGGGGTTGGGGTTGGGTGGGGTTGGGGTTGGGGTTGGGGTTGGGGTTGGGGTTGGGGTTGGGGTTGGGGTTGGGGTTGGGGTTGGGGTTGGGGTTGGGGTTGGGGTTGGGGTTGGGGTTGGGGTTGGGGTTGGGGTTGGGGTTGGGGTTGGGGTTGGGGTTGGGTTGGGGTTGGGGTTGGGGTTGGGGTTGGGTTGGGGTTGGGGTTGGGGTTGGGGTTGGGGTTGGGGTTGGGGTTGGGGTTGGGGTTGGGGTTGGGGTTGGGGTTGGGGTTGGGGTTGGGGTTGGGGTTGGGGTTGGGGTTGGGTTGGGGTTGGGGTTGGGGTTGGGGTTGGGGTTGGGGTTGGGGTTGGGGTTGGGGTTGGGTTGGGGTTGGGGTTGGGTTGTTGGGTTGGGTTGGGGTTGGGGTTGGGGTTGGGGTTGGGGTTGGGGTTGGG
>NW_028291912.1:0-22500 GCF_963383615.2 Lipophrys pholis | reverse complement strand
AGCGTCGCTTCCCGCCGGAGTGGCGTCGCTTCCCGCCGGAGTGGCGTCGCTTCCCGCCGGAGTGGCGTCGCTTCCCGACCGAGCGTCGCTTCCCGCCGCAGGACGCTGTGACGTTCAGCCGTCAGTCGGAGCGACTCTCCTTTCCCACGGTTGTCATAAAGACGCCGCCTCGTCTATATCTGTCGCCGACGCTCCTTCTTCTCCCCGCCGGCGTTTGAAGCCTCGTCGTAATGAGCCTGTCAGTCGCTGCGCAGGGAGGAGGAAGAAGAAGTGATGAGAGCGGGAGGAAGAGGAGAGAAAGAAACAAGCGTTTTCAGAGTGAAGGTCTGAGTCTGCAGGTGAAGTTCAGGCCTTCCTCATAGTCAGCTGAGGAAGAGGAGGGGGAGGGGGACGGGGGGGGTTGTCAGGCTCAGCTCGTTAGGGGATTCTGGACTCGATTGCAGTTATTCTTAGTTCTGGTTGTTTCCTGGTTGTTTCCTTGTTTCCTGGTTGTTTCCTTGTTGTTTCCTTGTTGTTTCCTTGTTGTTTCCTTATTGTTTCCTTATAGTTTCCTGGTTGTTTCCTTGTTGTTTCCTTGTTGTTTCCTTATAGTTTCCTTGTTGTTTCCTTATTGTTTCCTTGTTGTTTCCTTGTTGTTTCCTTGTTGTTTCCTTGTTGTTTCTTATTGTTTCCTTATAGTTTCCTGGTTGTTTCCTAGTTGTTTCCTGGTTGTTTCCTGGTTGTTTCCTTGTTGTTTCCTTGTTGTTTCCTTGTTGTTTCCTTGTTGTTTCCTTGTTGTTTCCTTATAGTTTCCTGGTTGTTTCCTAGTTGTTTCCTGGTTGTTTCCTTATAGTTTCCTTGTTGTTTCCTTATTGTTTCCTTGTTGTTTCCTTGTTGTTTCCTTATAGTTTCCTTGTTGTTTCCTTATTGTTTCCTTGTTGTTTCCTTGTTGTTTCCTTGTTGTTTCCTTGTTGTTTCTTATTGTTTCCTTATAGTTTCCTGGTTGTTTCCTAGTTGTTTCCTGGTTGTTTCCTTGTTGTTTCCTTATTGTTTCCTTGTTGTTTCCTTGTTGTTTCCTTGTTGTTTCCTTATTGTTTCCTGGTTGTTTCCTAGTTGTTTCCTTGTTGTTTCCTGGTTGTTTCCTTGTTGTTTTCCTTATTGTTTCCTTGTTGTTTCCTTGTTGTTTCCTTGTTGTTTCCTTATTGTTTCCTTATAGTTTTCTGGTTGTTTCCTAGTTGTTTCCTGGTTGTTTCCTTGTTGTTTCCTTGTTGTTTCCTTGTTGTTTCCTTGTTGTTTCCATGTTGTTTCCTTGTTGTTTCCTTATTGTTTCCTTGTTGTTTCCTTGTTGTTTCCTTGTTGTTTCCTTATTGTTTCCTTGTTGTTTCCTTGTTGTTTCCTTATTGTTTCCTGGTTGTTTCCTGGTTGTTTCCTTGTTGTTTCCTTATTGTTTCCTTGTTGTTTCCTTGTTGTTTCCTTGTTGTTTCCTTATTGTTTCCTTGTTGTTTCCTTATAGTTTCCTGGTTGTTTCCTTGTTGTTTCCTGGTTGTTTCCTTATTGTTTCCTTGTTGTTTCCTTATAGTTTCCTGGTTGTTTCCTGGTTGTTTCCTTGTTTCCTGGTTGTTTCCTTGTTGTTTCCTTGTTGTTTCCTTGTTGTTTCCTTATTGTTTCCTTATAGTTTCCTGGTTGTTTCCTTGTTGTTTCCTTGTTGTTTCCTTATAGTTTCCTTGTTGTTTCCTTATTGTTTCCTTGTTGTTTCCTTGTTGTTTCCTTGTTGTTTCCTTGTTGTTTCCTTATTGTTTCCTTATAGTTTCCTGGTTGTTTCCTAGTTGTTTCCTGGTTGTTTCCTTGTTGTTTCCTTATTGTTTCCTTGTTGTTTCCTTGTTGTTTCCTTGTTGTTTCCTTATTGTTTCCTTATAGTTTCTTGGTTGTTTCCTAGTTGTTTCCTGGTTGTTTCCTTATAGTTTCCTTGTTGTTTCCTTATTGTTTCCTTGTTGTTTCCTTGTTGTTTCCTTATAGTTTCCTTGTTGTTTCCTTATTGTTTCCTTGTTGTTTCCTTGTTTCCTTGTTGTTTCCTTATTGTTTCCTTATAGTTTCCTGGTTGTTTCCTAGTTGTTTCCTGGTTGTTTCCTTGTTGTTTCCTTATTGTTTCCTTGTTGTTTCCTTGTTGTTTCCTTGTTGTTTCCTTATTGTTTCCTGGTTGTTTCCTAGTTGTTTCCTTGTTGTTTCCTGGTTGTTTCCTTGTTGTTTCCTTATTGTTTCCTTGTTGTTTCCTTGTTGTTTCCTTGTTGTTTCCTTATTGTTTCCTTATAGTTTTCTGGTTGTTTCCTAGTTGTTTCCTGGTTGTTTCCTTGTTGTTTCCTTGTTGTTTCCTTGTTGTTTCCTTGTTGTTTCCATGTTGTTTCCTTGTTGTTTCCTTATTGTTTCCTTGTTGTTTCCTTGTTGTTTCCTTGTTGTTTCCTTATTGTTTCCTTGTTGTTTCCTTGTTGTTTCCTTATTGTTTCCTGGTTGTTTCCTGGTTGTTTCCTTGTTGTTTCCTTGTTGTTTCCTTGTTGTTTCCTTGTTGTTTCCTTGTTGTTTCCTTATTGTTTCCTTGTTGTTTCCTTATAGTTTCCTGGTTGTTTCCTTGTTGTTTCCTGGTTGTTTCCTTATTGTTTCCTTGTTGTTTCCTTATAGTTTCCTGGTTGTTTCCTGGTTGTTTCCTTATAGTTTCCTGGTTGTTTCCTTGTTATTTCCTGGTTGTTTCCTTGTTGTTTCCTTATTGTTTCCTTGTTGTTTCCTGGTTGTTTCCTTATAGTTTCCTGGTTGTTTCCTTGTTATTTCCTGGTTGTTTCCTTGTTGTTTCCTTATTGTTTCCTTGTTGTTTCCTGGTTGTTTCCTTATTGTTTCCTGGTTGTTTCCTTATAGTTTCCTGGTTGTTTCCTTGTTATTTCCTGGTTGTTTCCTTGTTGTTTCCTTATTGTTTCCTTGTTGTTTCCTGGTTGTTTCCTTGTTGTTTCCTTGTTGTTTCCTTGTTGTTTCCTTATTGTTTCCTGGTTGTTTCCTTGTTGTTTCCTTATTGTTTCCTGGTTGTTTCCTTATTGTTTCCTTGTTGTTTCCTTGTTGTTTCCTGGTTGTTTCCTTGTTGTTTCCTTATTGTTTCCTTATTGTTTCCTTATTGTTTCCTTATTGTTTCCTTGTTGTTTCCTTATTGTTTCCTTGTTGTTTCCTTATTGTTTCCTTGTTGTTTCCTTGTTGTTTCCTTATTGTTTCCTGGTTGTTTCCTTGTTGTTTCCTAGTTGTTTCCTGGTTGTTTCCTTATTGTTTCCTGGTTGTTTCCTTATTGTTTCCTTGTTGTTTCCTTGTTGTTTCCTGGTTGTTTCCTGGTTGTTTCCTTATTGTTTCCTGGTTGTTTCCTTGTCGTTTCCTTATTGTTTCCTGGTTGTTTCCTGGTTGTTTCCTTATTGTTTCCTTGTTGTTTCCTTGTTGTTTCCTTGTTGTTTCCTGGTTGTTTCCTGGTTGTAACCTTATTGTTTCCTGGTTGTTTCCTTGTCGTTTCCTTATAGTTTCCTGGTTGTTTCCTTGTTATTTCCTGGTTGTTTCCTTGTTGTTTCCTTATTGTTTCCTTGTTGTTTCCTGGTTGTTTCCTTATTGTTTCCTGGTTGTTTCCTTATAGTTTCCTGGTTGTTTCCTTGTTATTTCCTGGTTGTTTCCTTGTTGTTTCCTTATTGTTTCCTTGTTGTTTCCTGGTTGTTTCCTTGTTGTTTCCTTGTTGTTTCCTTGTTGTTTCCTTATTGTTTCCTGGTTGTTTCCTTGTTGTTTCCTTATTGTTTCCTGGTTGTTTCCTTATTGTTTCCTTGTTGTTTCCTTGTTGTTTCCTGGTTGTTTCCTTGTTGTTTCCTTATTGTTTCCTTATTGTTTCCTTATTGTTTCCTTATTGTTTCCTTGTTGTTTCCTTATTGTTTCCTTGTTGTTTCCTTATTGTTTCCTTGTTGTTTCCTTGTTGTTTCCTTATTGTTTCCTGGTTGTTTCCTTGTTGTTTCCTAGTTGTTTCCTGGTTGTTTCCTTATTGTTTCCTGGTTGTTTCCTTATTGTTTCCTTGTTGTTTCCTTGTTGTTTCCTGGTTGTTTCCTGGTTGTTTCCTTATTGTTTCCTGGTTGTTTCCTTGTCGTTTCCTTATTGTTTCCTGGTTGTTTCCTGGTTGTTTCCTTATTGTTTCCTTGTTGTTTCCTTGTTGTTTCCTGGTTGTTTCCTGGTTGTAACCTTATTGTTTCCTGGTTGTTTCCTTGTCGTTTCCTTATTGTTTCCTGGTTGTTTCCTGGTTGTTTCCTGGATGTTTCCTAGTTGTTTCCTTATTGTTTCCTTATTGTTTCCTGGTTGCTTCCTGGATGTTTCCTAGTTGTTTCCTGGTTGCTTCCTGTGTGGAGGAGAATGGGAGAGTTGCCTGAGGCGTCTGTTTAATCCTCAGTAGTGAAGGAAACATGAAACGAGTCCAGCAGCTGCGATCGAGGAAACAAACCCCAGATATCAGCTGCAGGTTCCCCTGATTAGATCTTTTAAGATGTCCCCCCCCATCCCCCCCGTCCCCCCCCCCCCCCCGTCCCACCCGTCCCCCCCTCCCTCCCCCCCTCGCACTGCTTTTGTTTTGAGATCTGAGGATCAGGAGTTTCTCCGCCGCCGGGAAGCTTAAAGTCTTTTATCAGATCCGGCTGAAGAGCAGCTGGAGGCGTGCGGCGCCGCGGCGCTCTGGGAGCTGAAAGGAAATGATGTTTTGGGGGGCGGGGGGGTAATATGGGGGGGGGGGGGCGTCCATTTGAAGGTAAATATAATCCGATGTTTGTTAAAGTCGACCGACGTGCGCTTCTCGTATTATTCACGCCGTTTCCACGGCAACGTTTCAGAAGAAATTTTATCGTTTTTGTTTCGCGAAATTTTTCACTTCAGGTGAAAAATGCTCCGACAGCAGACGGACGGAGGGACATTCTAGAGTTCCTGGAACGAGACAGGTTCCTGCTGTTATAATCCACGTCCACACCATAATTAACCAAAAGTCAAAATCCGACATCAAACACAGAAAGACGCAGCAACATTTTATAAACGATGTCCGTTTCCGCGGTAACAGCAGTGAAAACCCTGTGCTTCTCATGCTGGGCCACTAGTGGGTGCTGTTGTTAGTTGTAGACTGGGTGGAGGAGGACGATGTCTCCCGCGGCGTCACAGATCTGCTGGTTTAACGTGGAAACGTGAACCTGCGGGTCGTTTTTGGCGTCCGGTTCTATAAAGCCGCTCGACACACAACTTTTTGAAAACATGGGAGGAAACGTAAGTTGAGCAGCGAGGTCGCTGAGGTTCCTCCGCCTGCTGGAGGAACCCCCGCCTGCTGGAGGTTCCTCTGCCTGCTGGAGGTTCCTCCGCCTGCTGGAGGTTCCTCCGCCTCCTGGAGGTTCCTCCGCCTGCTGGAGGTTCCTCTGCCTGCTGGAGGTTCCTCCGCCTGCTGGAGGTTCCTCCGCCTCCTGGAGGTTCCTCCGCCTCCTGGATGTTCCTCTGCCTCCTGGATGTTCCTCTGCCTGCTGGAGGTTCCTCCGCCTCCTGGATGTTCCTCTGCCTCCTGGATGTTCCTCTGCCTGCTGGAGGTTCCTCCGCCTCCTGGAGGTTCCTCTGCCTGCTGGAGGTTCCTCTGCCTCCTGGAGGTTCCTCCGCCTGCTGGAGGTTCCTCCGCCTCCTGGAGGTTCCTCCGCCTGCTGGAGGTTCCTCTGCCTCCTGGAGGTTCCTCCGCCTGCTGGAGGTTCCTCCGCCTGCTGGAGGAACCCCCGCCTGCTGGAGGTTCCTCCGCCTGCTGGAGGATGGTGGGAGATCGTTTTCATCCGTCAGCAGTTGTTTCTCCTCGAAACGTGACTTTTACAAGGAGGAGCGGCGCCGTGCGTCACGTCTGTCAGAGGTCAGAGGTGAAGCCTCTGGTCTGGTCAGAACCGGTTCTGAAACCAGTTTGAAACCAGTCGAGTCGTCGGAGTCGTCCCCGGATCGTTTCCAGATTCGATCCTGAAGCTTTTCAAACGTTCTGATGTTTCAGTGACTCGCTGAGTTTCTACACTAATGCTGCTAATTCCTTAAAGCTGACACATGCTGAGGTTTCACCCACACACACACACACACACACACACACACACACACACACACACACACACACACACACACACACACACACACAGATTAGCGTGCAGAGTGGCGGCGGCGGCGGCTCCTCATTGGGCCGGGGTGGACGCAGCGCGGCATGA
Organism: Lipophrys pholis; assembly: GCF_963383615.2. Classification (NCBI taxonomy): domain Eukaryota; kingdom Metazoa; phylum Chordata; class Actinopteri; order Blenniiformes; family Blenniidae; genus Lipophrys; species Lipophrys pholis. Next base: position 16,270 of record NW_028291912.1, on the reverse strand, counting down.
TGGGAAGTCTCAGCGTGAGGAGGCGAGGCGGAGGAAAGCCGCCGTGAGGCCGATCTTTAATCGTCCCGCCGGGAATCGACCTCCTGATCTCAGGGTTCAATTTCACGCTCCGCGGGGCGCGAGGGCTAGCGTTAGCGTGAGGAGAACGCCCGGCGGCGCCGTGACGGAGAACAGGTTGTAAACGAAGGATCGGTTTGGCGTCGAGCTTCGATCTTCGACGATTCGTTTCCCCTCCAACGGTTCCAGAGCGGCGAACGCATCGACGCCGTCCGGCTCTGCTTCCGTCAGGCAGGACGACGCAACTTTTTAAAAAAACGCTCCGTCTCCATGGAAACGTAACTTTTTGAAGTCACTCCGTCTCCGTGGGAACGGAGAAAGTGCGACCTGTTGTAAACGCTCCGTCTCCATGGAAACGGGGCAAAATGCCACTTTTTGAAAACGCTCCGTGGAAACGGGGGGAGAAGCGAGGTCTCAGTGGAACCGAGGAACACGCGACACTTTGGAACCATCAGAAGGATCAGGGGAACCAAACCTGATCCCTGAGGAACCCCGAGCTCCACCGACTGGAACGATGACACGTTGTCGTGGAAACGGGCCAGACCCAACGAGCCCATGACTTTGGTTCAGTTGTGGAAGTTGTTGAACATTTCTGATATTCTAAAAGTGCGTTTCTCTCTGTTCTCTTCACGTTTGTCGCTTTTAGAAAGAACGAAGTCGCCGATGATTCGTTCTCCGTCCGCCGGGAGAAAAGCTGCTTTAGGGCTGGACGCTAACGCTAACGCGCCGCCGCCGCGGCTCAGAGATTAGAAAGAATAAACATACGTCTCTGTGCAAACACAGGAACACACACACACACACACACACACACACACACACACACACACACACACACACACACACACACACACACACACACACACACACACACACACACACACACACACACACACACACACACATTCCTCTGAAGCATACGACAGTTAATCCAACCTCTGACACGCCAGCTAAGCAGGTTTCCTCCGTCAACGTCCGAGCAGTCTAAGACGCCGTTTCCACGGCAACGCTTCAGGAGCAAACACATCCGTGTTTTAGTATCAGAAAAGTTATCGGCATTAATGGTGATCGGTATCGGCACTCATGGATGATCGGTATCGGCATTCGTGGTGATCGGTATCGGCACTCGTGGTGATCGGTATCGGCATTCGTGGTTATCGGTATCGGCACTCGTGGTGATCGGTATCGGCACTCGTGGTGATCGGTATCGGCATTCGTGGTGATCGGTATCGGCATTCGTGGTGATCGGTGTCGGCACTCCTGGTGATCGGTGTCGGCACTCGTGGTGATCGGTATCGGCACTCCTGGTGATCGGTATCGGCACTCGTGGTGATCGGTATCGGCACTTGTGGTGATCGGTATCGGCACTCGTGGTGATCGGTATCGGCACTTGTGGTGATCGGTATCGGCACTCGTGGTGATCGGTTTCGGCACTCATGGCTGATCGGTATCGGTATGTATATCTATATCTCGGTATCGGTATCTATATCTCAGTATCGGTATCTATATCGGAGCATTCCTCAGCCTCTGGCGTTTCTGTCTGAAGTGAAAGTTCACGTCAGGAAATCGTGACTTTAAACGTCCCGTCGGCTGAACGACTCGATGACTCCGAAACTCGGCGAGCGGCGAGCAGCAGCGGTTCTCCACCGCTGCTGCTCGCTGCTTTAATCTTCCTGGCGCTGCTCCGCCGCCCGCGGCTCGCTGGCTCGCCGCCCGGTATTGTTCCTCCGCCTCCCACGGCGAGCGCTACGCCGATATTTATATATTTACTTCTTGCGGCTCCGCGGATAATCTGCTCGGAGCAGATAAAGAGGGAATGTGGGTCAGGAAGTGGCGAGCGGCGAAGACCTCGACCCGCCGCAGGAAATCCAGAAAACCGACGACTGATGAGGGCCTTAATCTGTGCTAGCCGCTAGCCGGTACGCGGAGCGGAGCGGCGGCAGCGGGAGTCCGGCGCTCAGTGGAACGCTCTCCTCTGGAGCCGGCCGGCGGCCGCGCTGCTTCACTTTAGTTCTGTCTCACGTCTTCTTGTGACTCGTCGGTTACGAGACGAGAGCAGGAAAGGTTTGGATTCGCTCGTCTCTGGCGGCGGCGAGTCAAACGCCGCGGCGTCAACGTGAAACTTTTCGGGAATAAAAAGACAAAAACGACAGGTTTCAGTCGGGAACGTGTCAACAGGAAAGTTTTCGGAAAGAAAGTCTCACTTCAAAAGGTGGAAACGGGTCTTGGGCTGCGGCCAATCAGAGGGTCTCGGTTCCATTTCATCTGGAGACGAGGCTGATTGTGTGACTCAGCGTTTCAGACGATGACTCGTGACTTTTGAACCTTTCAACCCGGCCGGCTGATGATTTTTACCCAGAACGACTTGTGGTATTTCCCCCAGTGAACTCTGGGAAATGTCGGGTCTGCTGGTGGAGACGCCACGCGACAGGGCCAAGCCCCGATACACAGTACTACACAGTACTACACAACACTGCACAGTACTACACAATACTACACAATACTGCACAGTACTACACAATACTACACAACACTATACAATACTACACAACGTATACAATACTACTCAACACTACACAGTACTACACAATACTACACAACCGTATACAATACTACTCAACACTACACAATACTACACAACCCTACACAATACTACACAACCCTATACAATAATACACAACCCTATACAATACTACTCAACACTGCACAGTACTACACAATACTATACAATACTGCACAGTACTACACAATACTACACAACACTATACAATACTACACAACGTATACAATACTACTCAACACTACACAGTACTACACAATACTACACAACCGTATACAATACTACTCAACACTACACAGTACTACACAATACTACACAACCCTATACAATAATACACAACCCTATACAATACTACTCAACACTGCACAGTACTACACAATACTACACAATACTGCACAGTACTACACAATACTACACAACACTATACAATACTACACAACGTATACAATACTACTCAACACTACACAGTACTACACAATACTACACAACCCTATACAATAATACACAACCCTATACAATACTACTCAACACTACACAGTACTACACAATACTACACAACACTATACAACATTACATAACACTACACACTATTACACATTACAACAGAACACTAAACAGTAATACACAATACTACACAGCACTACACAGTACTACACAATACTACATGACACGATACAACAAAATACAATGACATGAAATACCACAACAAAATACATAAATATTACAATATAACAAAGAGAAAACGACACATGACACAATGTAACATAACACATCAAAACGATACAATGTAACACAACACAGCAACACAATGTATCACAACACAACAAAACAACACAACACAATGTATCACAACACAACAAAACAACACAACACAATGTAACACAACACAACAAAACAACACAACACAATGTAACACAACACAACAAAACAACACAACACAATGTATCACAACACAACAAAACAACACAACACAATGTAACACAACACAACAAAACAACACAACACAATGTAACACAACACAACAAAACAACACAACACAATGTATCACAACACAACAAAACAACACGACACAATGTAACACAACAAAACGATACAATGTAACACAATAAAACAACACAATGTGTCACAACACAACACAACGACACAATGTATCACAACACACAAAACATGACACAACAAAAAACACAAAATGAGAACACACAAAGTAACGGCACAGAAACTGAGGAAACAATCCTGTAACACAAACACACAACTTCACATGGAGCCGTCATATCTGTCATCCGGCTGTTTCCATGACAGCAGAGAGTATCACACACACACACACACACACACACACACACACACACACACACACACACACACACACACACAGATATATTCATCATCTCTGTGAACAAGTGTTTGGTTGTTTGTTTGTTTGTTTGTTTGTTTGTTTGTCTCCTCCAGTCGTTGTTCTTTATCTTGTTTTCCGACAGCGCAGCAACATCCTGAAAGGGGCCTGACATTGATCCCTGAGGAACTCCCGAGGCGACGTTGTTTCCCTTTAACCAATGTATGAGCAACAATCAATAAGTTTACTCCTCCTCCACACGCCTGCCGCCAGCGAAACGCCTCATCAGACAGAGGAATCAATGGCCAGCGAGGTGAATAGATAAACACGACTTCAAAGCTCAAAGCTTTAACTGGAGTTCCTTTCAATGATCCCTGAGGAACTCCAGAGGTTCTAGGATTCAACCTGGGAGAGAAAACAACGGCGGATTCGTCAGCAAACGATGTGATGACTCACCGAGGATTTCTGTTCGTCTTGTCGTCGCCCGGGGTCGCCGACCGCGCGCTCGTTTGTTTACTCATCAAAGGCTTTGTGACAAACGAGGGTTGTGAGCGGGGGGGGGGGGGGGACGACACACGGGGGGGTCAGTGTTTAAATTGTGGGAGGAAAGACGTACATCCTAATATAATTAAAATAAAAATGGAATCACACATTTGTTTTCTGATGATTGTTCTGACGTCCCCCAAAAAAACAAGCAGCCGAACAATGAATGTGGTAAAACAAATTTGGGTTGAATTACAATGACTCAGCAATAAAAGACTGCATGATGAATTAGTATGACTCGGCAGTAAAAAATAACCTATGTGCAGAATTATGATGACTCAGCAGTAAAAGAGTTAGTGATAATTCTGACAACTCGGTACTCTGTGTTGAACTCTAATGACTCAGCAGCTTGTGCGTTGATTGTGATGACTCAGCGGTTTGCGTACTGGATTCTGATGAATCAACAGTTTGCATTGATTTGATGACTCAACAGTTTGCATTGATTCTGATGACTCAGCAGTTTGTGCACTGGATTCTGATGACTCAGCAGTTTGTGTACTGGATTCTGATGACTCAGCAGTTTGTGTGCTGCTGTGACCCGGCTGCAGTCTTGTTCCTCCATGTGTGAAAGAGTCGGAGTGACGTCCTCCAGGAGCCTCGGCGGCTTCTCGCTCCACAGACATTATACGACTGTCATGTTCGCTCATGTTGCTCTGGAACACACACACACACACACACACACACACACACACACACACACACACACACACACACACACACACACACACACACACACACACACACACACACACACACAGAGGCTGTGTTAACGTGTCAGGGCGCTCGGCGGTGGATTAACAGCACCACATCGCTCCGCAAGAGCGTCACGCTCCTCCTCTCTGTCTTTTAATCTTCTTCTGTCCCTGCACAGCTCTCCTCTTCTTCCTGACACATACACACACACACACACACACACACACACACACACACACACACACACACACACACACACACACACACACACACACACACACACACACACACACACACACACACACGCTGGGGGAGGCTGTGTGAGAGCAGCTGCTGACATCTGATTGGTTGAATGTTGGTGTGCTAGAAACGTCCCCATCAGGAATAACTCAAGCTGTAAACAACAACATGCAGCGCACTCATCCATCCATCCATCCCTTCATTCTTACACACATCATCCATCCGTCCGTCCATCATCACTGTTCACCATCTCCTTTGCTCTGGAATCAAAGAAGCTCAAAAACATTTTTTACTGGTAACATGGTTGGCTGGTGACACACACACACACACACACACACACACACACACACACACACACACACACACACACACACACACACTCCCAGGTGAGCTGAATTTATGAGCTAATTTCAAAGTGATGATGTCAGCAGCCATCATGTCATCAGTCTGCTTCTCTTCCAGATTTAAGACCTGCTGGTGTGTGTGTGTGTGTGTGTGTGTGTGTGTGTGTGTGTGTGTGTGTGTGTGTGTGTGTGTGTGTGTGTGTGTGTGTGTGTGTGTGTGTGTGTGTGTGTGTGTGTGTGTGTGTGTGTGTGTGTGTGTGTGTGTGTCTCGGCCTCGTTTTCTTCTTCTGCAAACACAAACATGGCGGAACGTTGGCTCCGAGCTGCTGCAGCAGCGCGCGCTCACGGCTAGCCTCTCCGCGGGCAGGATTAGTGTCGTTCGCGTTCCTGAAGACGTTCTACCGTCGTACGTCTTTTGTGAATCGAGAGAACGGCTCCTGTGTTGGTGGCAGAAGTCATGTCCTCCCGTCTCCCTCTCAGAGACACTGTAGCTTTGAGTAGCATTAGCATTAGCCTCTATACACAGTCGCTGTATTTAGCATTAGCCCCACTCGTTAGCAGTTAGCTTCCCTATCTAACAGTTTTTTTCTGTTTCTCATCTGAAATTTGACGCCAACGTAACGCCGCAGAATGAAAATCCAGAAATAAACGGCCTGCTGGCAGAAAGCGTTGCTTTTTGTCGTGAATACGTTTAAATGCGGCGCCTCCAGGTTTCCGACGGCAGCTGGAAAAGAATCGTACGTTCGGTGCTTCAGGACGCGGGTTTGATTCTCACTCCGCTGAGGATTTGGACTTCCTGTCCGCTAGCCTCCGGCCTCAACATCTCGACGTGAAAACGGGAAACGGCAGTGAAGCGGAGCGTCTAAACAAAGAGTGTAAACCTCTGCGTCGGCAGCGACTCTGCGTCTGGCTCAAAGGCACTGGAGCAGGAACAACAGCGTCCGGGAAGTCGCCCTGAAACCGCGTCCGATCCTTCGTAGCGCAGAAGAACTGAGGGGATTATTCTAATTCGTTAGCGTCCGCGGGCTAGCGGCGGCAGCGAGACGGATTAACGTGAAGAAGAGAACGGCGACAAAAAACTGGAAACAAACGTCTGCTAGCGTCACGCCAGAGACTGAAAAACGTCTTTGATCAGGAAAAACCCGCTAAACGGATTGTTAAAGGATAGCGTCACTGTTAGCATGAGATGCTATCAAGAGCAAGGAACGATTGAACTCATCCTGAGATGATTAATATCCTGCTAACGGAGAGGAGGGAGGGGAGGAGGAGGGAGGAGGAGGGAGGAGGAGGGAGGGGAGGAGGAGGGAGAGAGAGGAGGGAGGGAGGGAGGGAGGAAGGGAGGAGGAGGGAGGGAGGGAGGAGAGAGAGAGAGAGGAGGGAGGGAGGGAGGGAGGAAGGGAGGGGAGAGAGGAGGGAGGAGAGAGAGAGGAGGGAGGAAGGAGGAGGAGGGAGGGAGGAGGGAGGGAGGGAGGAGGGAGGAGAGAGAGAGAGAGAGAGGAGGGAGGAAGGAGGAGGAGGGAGGGAGGAGGGAGGGAGGGAGGAGGGAGGAGAGAGAGAGAGAGAGGAGGGAGGAAGGAGGAGGAGGGAGGAAGGGAGGAGGAGTGAGGAAGAGAGAGAGAGGAGGGAGGAAGGAGGGAAGAAAATAAGGAATTAACAGAAGGGAGGGAAGGAGGGATGAAGAAAGAACAAAAGACAAAATGTAAAAGATTTCTCTGCTGATAATTAGAAAACAAGCTGAGCTGATGAGAACCATGAAGTGGACCCACTATGGTTCCCCGAGGAACACCTGATGAGAACCATGAAGTGGACCCAGTACGGTTCCCTGAGGAACACCTGATGAGAACCATGAAGTGGACCCAGTACGGTTCCCTGAGGAACACCTGATGAGAACCATGAAGTGGACCCAGTACGGTTCCCTGAGGAACACCTGATGAGAACCATGAAGTGGACCCAGTACGGTTCCCCGAGGAACACCTGATGAGAACCATGAAGTGGACCCAGTGTGGTTCCCTGAGGAACACCTGATGAGAACCATGAAGTGGACCCAGTACGGTTCCCCGAGGAACACCTGATGAGAACCATGAAGTGGACCCAGTGTGGTTCCCTGAGGAACACCAGTCCTACGGTCTGAAACTCGGAGAGAACCTTCAGTTCTTCAGCTCCGCTGCCGTTGGTTCCCTCCCGCCTGTGAAGCGACATTAAAAATGCAGAGCTAGCGTGCTGCGAAGCCGCCGCCGCCGTCCGCTAAGGCATGCTCTTTGATGCTAACAGATGTGTGATGCTAACAGACGGAACCCTCCAGATCACAGCCGCTTTCATTCGTCTCCGCTCGTAGTAATTAGTCAAACGGAGACGTCCTGCAGGACACGAGGCCGAGTGATCCAGTCCAACTCCGTCCGGACCTCCGTCACCAGTTCCAGTGAAGACAGGACAACTTCGTTAGTGTTTTGGGCTCCGTTTCCACGGCAACGGCGCTCAGAGCAACTGACAACGCCACCTTCAGAGGACGGTCCGACTCCGTCTCCGTGGAAACGGCGACTGTTCTGAAACTCCTGCTCCTGGTCGCCGTAGTGACTAATAGTTCTGCACATGCTCAGTAGACGGACACGAACAAAAATGGCCGCCTCCACAGTGACGCCCATTAGTGGCCTGGCGAGCGAACTACATCGTTTTCAGCGTCTCTGCCGTTGCCATGGAAACGGACGTCATTTTAAAAGCGTTACCGTGTAAACATGAAACTTTTCTCAAACAAAAACCCTAAAAATGGGCGTTTCCACCTGAAGCGTTGTCATGGAAACGGAGCAAAAAGAAGCAAAATGACGTCAAACACACACACACACACACACACACACACACACACACACACACACACACACACACACACACACACACACACACACACACAGACCGAGGAGGAAGAACAGGGTCACCGGTTCGAGTCCCGACCTCGCTGAGAAATGTCAAAAACAAAAGGTTGAAGGGGACAACTCACCTTCATCCTCCTCATCCTCAGCTCGTCTCTGACCCAGTGAGGAGGAGGAGGAGGAGGAGGAGGAGGAGGTGAGGAGGAAGAGGAGGAGGAGGAGGAAGAGGAAGAGGAAGAGGAAGGAGAACGTTTTGCCCAGAACGTCCTGATAGCGACGGCTAAACAAACATGGCAGACGTTTACCCGTCCCTGATAAAGCGCCGCCGTCCCTTTAAGAACATAAACAGACAGAAGAAGTGAAACTCCAAACAGTCCGACTGCAGGAACACAATGACAGAACAACTTCCTCCCGTCGTCACGGAAACTTTCTCCCCTTTAGCTTTTCTTGGTCGACGTCGCCAGTCGAGGCCCGAAGCTAACCGCTAGGTTCTGCTCAACATGGCGGGATGCTAACGGTGTAGCGATGAAAACCTCCAAAGCTCAGGAGGAGAAGGAGGAAGAGGAGGAGGAGGAAGAGGAGGAGGAAGAAGAGGAGGAGGAAGAAGAGGAGGAGGAAGAGGAGGAGGAAGAAGAGGGAGAGGAGGAGGAAGAGGAGGAAGAAGAAGAGGAGGAGGAAGAAGAGGGGGAGGAAGAGGAGGAGGAAGAAGAGGGAGAGGAGAAGGAAGAAGAGGAGGAGGGGGAAGAGGAGGAGGAAGAAGAGGGCGAGGAGGAGGAAGAAGAGGAGGAGGAAGAGGAGGAGGAGGAAGAGGAGGAGGAAGAAGAGGGAGAGGAGGAGGAAGAGGAGGAAGAAGAAGAGGAGGAGGAAGAAGAGGGGGAGGAAGAAGAGGAGGAGGAAGAGGAGGAGGAAGAAGAGGGAGAGGAGGAGGAAGAGGAGGAAGAAGAAGAGGAGGAGGAAGAGGAGGAGGAAGAAGAGGAGGAGGAAGAAGAGGAGGAGGAAGAGGAGGAGGAAGAAGAGGGAGAGGAGGAGGAAGAGGAGGAAGAAGAAGAGGAGGAGGAAGAAGAGGGGGAGGAAGAGGAGGAGGAAGAAGAGGGAGAGGAGAAGGAAGAAGAGGAGGAGGGGGAAGAGGAGGAGGAAGAAGAGGGCGAGGAGGAGGAAGAAGAGGGAGAGGAGGAGGAAGAAGAGGAGGAAGAGGAAGAAGAGGAGGAGGGGGAGGAGGAGGAGGAGGAAGAGGAAGAAGAGGAGGAGGAGGAGGAGGAAGAAGAAGAGGAGGAGGAGGAGGAGGAAGAGGAGGAAGAAGAAGAGGGAGAGGAGGAGGAAGAAGAGGAGGAGGAGAAGGAAGAAGAGGGGGAGGAGGAAGAGAAAGAAGAGGAGGAGGAAGAGGAAGAAGAAGAGGAGGAGGAAGATGAAGAAGAGGGGAAGGAGGAGGAAGAGGAGGAGGAAGAGGAAGAAGAGGGGGAGGAGCCTTTAATAAAACAAGATGGCGGCTTTCTTTCGTCCCGTTCGCTGGACTTGTTTGAGCGTCAGGAGAAGTTTGAGTTTCCAGGTTTTGTTCTAAACGCTGAATCGGAGCGGAGCTGAAGAAGAGAACAGACGTGAGCCAGCTGGAACCAGAACCGGGTCAGAACCGGTCCTCCAACCAGCCGCTGACACGGTTCAGCTCGGCTCCAATCATCACCATCACACTATCCTGTTATTGTCAGGATGGGCTTCACTGCCCGGTGTTACAGTTCAACTGGTGCCCCTGTTAACTGGTGACCGACCGCTGCAAGGAGTAGTGGAGGTAGTAGTAGTAGTAGTAGTAGTAGTAGTAGTAGTAGTAGTAGTAGGAGTAGTGGTAGTGGAGGTAATAGTAGTAGTAGTAGTGGTAGTAGGAGTAGTGGTAGTGGAGGTAATAGTAGTAGTAGTAGTAGTGGGGGGCACAAGTGGGGTCAGGATGGGACGGGACAGGTGGGGACGGGACAGGTGGGGACGGGACAGGTGGGGACAGGACAGGTGGGGACAGGACAGGTGGGGACGGGACAGGTGGGGACAGGACAGGTGGGGACGGGACAGGTGGGGACAGGACAGGTGGGGACAGGTAGTAGTTATCAGGTAATGGACGATGGAACCGAGGCGAGTCGGACGGTTCAGTCGTCTCCATGTTTGGCTCTGGATGTTTATTTTCGGAGCGTGGTCTGATGGTCCGCGGCGGCCGCTCGCCGCTCCGACGTTCCCCGTGTGGATAGTTAAGCGTGACCCCGGCGCCGGTCCCATCCCGGAGGGTTCTGCAGGAACACAGAGTCTCATCATCAAAGCTGACGGTGTTTCTACCAGCTGGTGTCGTTCAGACTGACGCACAGCCTTCCTTCTCATGGGACCATAAACAACGTGACGCCAGCACCCGGCACTTCCTGTCAGTGCCGTTTGCCTCGCCAACACCTCAGGTAGAACGCCAACGTTTCTTTAGACGACAAGGGAACGCGGAGACATGGAGAACACAACTTTTAGACAACGCTGCGTCTCCATGGAAACGGTGGAAAAGGCAACTTTTAGAAAACAATCCTTCTGTGTGTGTGTGTGTGTGTGTGTGTGTGTGTGTGTGTGTGTGTGTGTGTGTGTGTGTGTGTGTGTGTGTGTGTGTGGACCAACAAGAGAACTCCATGCTCTGGTATTTAACCAGTCCGACTCCAGAGAAACCCGCCGGCCTGTGGCGCCCTCTGCTGGTCACCAGCAGGACTGTCAGCCTTCCGCAGGAGGAACCAGATCAGAAGTTCAACCAACAAGCACGTTAATATTCATAAAGTAAATCTCACAAGATCATTTTCAAGCAGACAAAAATGTTTCTAAAAAAATAATGAAGAAGAAAGAATAAATATATTCTTAAATCAGTTTAATGTGTAGATCTTTAGAACCTTTTAAGATTAGTTTAAAGCGTTTTTTGTTTGTTTTTATTCATTTCTTATGGCTTTTACAGTTGAAACTAATTTCTATCTTCTTTATTTCATTGAATGAATTTTTTTTGGGGAAAAAAACTTTTTCTCGGAGACGGAACCAAAGATCTGACATGCGGAACGAACGCGCTTGTTTCCCCCCGGACTGTTTTGAAGGGACGCCTGTTGCTCCTTGAACTTTTCCCTGGAGTTGTGCACTTGTCGGACTTTTCCAGGGAAACTCGGATTAAATCAGATCGTCTTCAAGTTTCTCCGATGGCCGCCCTGCCGCGTCTGCTCCGCGCCGCGTCGCGCGGCGGCAGCGAGGAGAACTTCGCTCTCCACCGGAGTGTGTTCGCCGCCTCCGCGGCGAACTTCGCTCCGAACAGACCCCGATACTGCAGCTCCAGACGAACCGCGTCGGTCCGGATCGGCTGCGCGTCTGGATTCTGGGGCGACACGGTGACGTCAGGTAGAGCACGTAGACACCCTGGCGCGTGACGCGTGTGTGTGTGTGTGTGTGTGTGTGTGTGTGTGTGTGTGTGTGTGTGTGTGTGTGTGTGTGTGTGTGTGTGTGTGTGTGTGTGTGTGTGTGTGTGTGTGTGTGTGTGTGTGTGTGTGTGTGTGTGTGTGTGTGTGCGTGTGTGTGTGTGTGAGAGAGAGAGAGAGAGACTTGTGTGTTGTGTTCCTGATATGTTGTTGACATGTTGTTGTTGTTGTTGTTTACAGTCCCTCAGCTGGTCCACGGCGGGCGGCTGGACTTCCTGGTGTTCGACTACCTGAGTGAGATCACCATGTCGCTGCTGACGGCCGCCAAGTCCAAGAACCCCGTCAGTCACCCGCCACACTTTACGTCTCAGCCTCCGTTTCCACGGCGACGGTTCAAGTCAATACACACCCTGTTTACGTTTTCCTTTCAGAATAGGTTCACGTTTCCATGGAAACAGCAGAAACACAAAAAGAAAACATTATATAGTTTTCATGTTGGATCACACACACACACACACACACACACACACACACACACACACACACACACACACACACACACACACACACACACACACAGACAGTCGGAGCGTGTTCCCCGTTTCCATGGCCTCCAGTGTTTATGAATGTTTCCATGGTGATGGAGTCGGGGCGTTTTCAAAATCTTCGATCTTTTCCGTTTCGACTTCGCCTGAACTTTTACGAAAAATAAAATTTTCCCACGAAGACGGACTGTTTACGAAAAGTTCTGTCCTCGCTGACGGCCTCCGTGTCTCCCGCAGGCGCTCGGCTACACGCCGGACTTCGTCCAGGCGGCTCTCGCACCGTTCATCCACGACATCCACCGGAAAGGTGAGCGCTCGCCGCCGTGTGTGGTTTCCATGGTAACCGGTAAGCTCCCGCCTCCCCTCCCCCGCCAGGTATCCGCGTGGTGAGCAACGCCGGCGGCGTCAACCCGCTGGCCTGCGCCGACGCCATCCGGGGCGTGGTCAAGAAGGCGGGGCTCGACATGAAGGTCGCCGTGGTGACCGGAGACGACCTCATGCCCCACGTGAGGCCCCTCCTCCGACGTCACCGCTGGTTGTTTGTTTGTTTGTTTGGGTGTTTTTTGTTTACGCTCCTCTCTGGTCCCATAGCGGAGCAGCCTGGCAGAGGTCAAGATGGCCGACGGCAGCGGCAAACAGCGACTTCCTGCGACGCTGCACAGCATGAACGCCTACCTGGGGTACCACGCACACCTTCACCTCTTTGTTTACCAGCAGCTGTAGTTACCCCGAGAAGGTTATGTTTTCATCTGCGTGTATTTATTTACTAGTTTGTATGAATTTTACCAACTTTTCACAAAACTGTGAAGCCAAATTGCACAAAAATCTACAGGGATGATTCGTCATCATCCGAGTACCAATTGATTCCATTTTGGGACGTTAACACGGTATTGTCCGACTGTTGACTGGTTGTTGACTGGTTGTTGTCCGACTGTTGACCGGTTGTGGTCCAACTGTTGACTGGTTGTTGTCCGGCTGTTGACCGGTTGTTGTCTGACTGTTGACCGGTTGTTGTCCGACTGTTGACCGGCTGTTTCCTGACTGTTGACCGGTTGTTGTCCGACTGTTGACCGGCTGTTTCCTGACTGTTGACCGGTTGTTGTCCGACTGTTGACCGGTTGTTGTCCGACTGTTGACCGGCTGTTTCCCGACTGTTGACCGATTGTTGACCGGCTGTTGTCCGACTGTTGACCGGTTGTGGTCCGACTGTTGACTGGTTGTTGTCCGACTGTTGACTGGTTGTTGACTGGTTGTTGTCCGACTGTTGACCGGTCATTGCCCAACTGTTGACCGGTTGTTGACCGGTTGTGGTCCGACTGTTAACCGGTTGTGGTCCGACTGTTGACTGGTTGTTGTCCGGCTGTTGACCGGTTGTTGTCTGACTGTTGACCGGTTGTTGTCCGACTGTTGACCGGCTGTTTCCTGACTGTTGACCGGTTGTTGTCCGACTGTTGACCGGCTGTTTCCTGACTGTTGACCGGTTGTTGTCCAACTGTTGACCGGCTGTTTCCCGACTGTTGACCGGCTGTTTCCCGACTGTTGACCGGCTGTTTCCCGACTGTTGTCCGACTGTTGACCGGTTGTGGTCCGACTGTTGACTGGTTGTTGTCCGACTGTTGACTGGTTGTTGTCCGACTGTTGTCCGGCTGTTGTCCGACTGTTGACCGGTTGTGGTCCGACTGTTGACCGGTTGTTGTCCGACTGTTGACTGGTTGTTGTCCGACTGTTGACCGGTTGTTGTCCGACTGTTGACCGGCTGTTTCCCGACTGTTGCCCGACTGTTGACCAGTTGTGGTCCGACTGTTGACTGGTTGTTGTCCGACTGTTGACTGGTTGTTGTCCGACTGTTGACCGGCTGTTGTCCGACTGTTGTCCGACCGTTGACCGGTTGTGGTCCGACTGTTGACCGGTTGTGGTCTGACTGTTGACTGGTTGTGTTCTGACTGTTTGTGTTCTGACTGTTGACTGGTTGTTCACTGGGTGTTGTCCGACTGTTGTCTGGCTGTTGACCGGTTGTTGTCTGGCAGGGCGGAGCCGGTGCGGTGCTGCCTGGACCTTGGGGCCGACGTGGTGGTGACGGGCCGCTGTGTGGACAGCGCTCTGGCTCTCGGGCCGCTCATGCACACGGTACGGTGTTTCTCCACAACAGGAAGAACAGTCGTTCCTCACGTGACGTCATCTGTTTGTTCTGTTGCAGTTTGGCTGGAAGAAGAACGAGTACAACCTGCTGGCTGCTGGGAGGTATAAACACACACACACACACACACACACACACACACACACACACACACACACACACACACACACACACACACACACACACAAAGTTGGACACTTTCAAGTGTGTGTGTGTGTGTGTGTGTGTGTGTGTGTGTGTGTGTGTGTGTGTGTGTGTGTGTGTGTGTGTGTGTGTGTGTGTGTGTGTGTGTGTGTGTGTCAGCCTGGCAGGTCACCTGATCGAGTGTGGTGCTCAGAGTACAGGAGGAATCTTCACAGATTGGCACAAAGTCCCCGATTGGTCAGTTTCAGAATGAGCCGCTGAATATGTAAATGGCCTCATTAGCATATTAAATGAGCCGTGTGGCCTTCAGGGACATCATGGGATTCCCGGTGGTGGAGTGTTCTCCTGACGGCAACTTCGTTTTGTCCAAGCCGCCTAACACCGGCGGCGTGGTATCGTTCGGCTCGGTGGCCGAGCAGCTGGTGTACGAGATCGCCGACCCGCGGCGCTACCTGCTGCCCGACGTCGCCTGCGACTTCAGCCGGGTCTCCATCGAGGAGCTGCCGGGTAGGTGATGGCTCCACTGCTCCACCGCGCCACTGGTCCACTGCTCCACCGCGCCACTGGTCCACTGCTCCACCGCGCCACTGGTCCACTGCTCCACCGCGCCACTGGTCCACTGCTCCACCGCGCCACTGGTCCACTGCTCCACCGCTCCCTCACCCCAGCCGGGGATTGAACCGCTCACCGTGTGGTGAACCGTCCAGCAGCTGCTGTGAACTCCAGCATGGACTTGAACCGTGATATAAGAGCGTGATAGTGAACTTCCTGTTGGAGGTTTCCACGAGTTCACCAGCTCTTCGTACTTCACCTCAACAATCTTCTGGAATCCTCCGATGAAAAAGTCTGAAGTCAAACTGAAGCTGCGAACGAGAAAAAACAACAGTTTTACTCTTAGTTTGAACAAAATCATCAAATTTGGCCGATATATGATATCTACCGATATTTACCGATAACTACCGATATTTACCGATAACTACCGATATTTAGTGCTATCTACTGATATCTAGGATATTTACAGATATCTATGCTATTTACCAATAATTACAGAAATGTACCGATATCTGCACTATTTACCGATAATTACCGATATTTACGATATTTACTGATAACTACTGATATCTACCGATACAATGATATTTACCGATAATTACAGATATTTACCGATAATTACAGATATTTACCAATATTTAAGATATTTGCCGATAACTACTGATATCTACGATATTCACGATATTGATGTACATTAATATACAAAACATCTCCTGTTATCGGCTTTTGGAGACACGAGAAAATGGAAGCAGTGATTTTGAACAATCTGTTTATTTCTCTCTCTCTCTCTCTCTCATCCCTCCATCAGGTGTGGATGGAGGAGCAGTTAAAGTCAGGGTTCTAAAGGTTTTGCTCCATCACAC